>NC_138111.1:51267220-51439720 GCF_964146895.1 Miniopterus schreibersii | reverse complement strand
TAGTTTTGGCATGGCTGCAACCCTCCTAAGCCCCTGAGAAATTCTGAAAAACATTACAGAAAACTGTTCTTAATATTAATGGATGTCTTCCTCTGTGTGTGTGTGTGTGTGTGTGTTTATAAGAATGACAGAGAGAGACGGGGGAGAGAATGAGAGAAGAAAGGATTACATAAAATGAAGAACTACCAGGGAAAATGTCAAATTGCTGAAAGATAATTTACATCTGTCATTTTCTAATCTTCAACCAATAGAGTATTTGTCAAGCTGAGATTTAAAGGAGCACATGCTGTTTAGACACTTTGATTTAGCCTCGCAAGATCGTGGTCCTCTTAACAAACTCTTCCTAGGATACTTTATTTGCAGATATCATGGCTCACTGTTACGATCTCAAATTCTGGTCTTATCTGTTCTGTGACATCAGAGGTGAAAAAAGGCCATTTCCATGTGGCTAGTTGTGGTGAGTGCCACATTATGTTGGACTACAGCGAACAATTTCAGGGGCACTGAAAGCAGGCAGCTCTGCCTCTTGGGAGGGGACTTTTCCTTTGCAGCTCAGCTCAGGAAACGTGAACATTTGTGTTTTCAAGACCGCATACCACTGGGAAGGAAGTAGGGGTGGAGATGCGTGCTGAGATTAAGTGGGTACGAGGATCTCTGTACTGTGTACTATCTGGAAACCGCCACACTGTATGTAGCCCTCTCTCTGGCCATGCCTTTAGGATTTCCAAACTCAGACTGACAAACACTGATACTTGCTAAGGATACTTTTCACAAAATAACCTATTGACTTCTCGGGTTTGGGTGGATAAACTTATGTACAGCATGCCAGACCGGCACGGCTGTAACTCCTGTGTGCACGTGTCTCAGGAGACACAGACAAAGGTCTGCTGTTGAATCGTCCAGTCATACTTCTTCGGGATACATAACTGTTACCTAGCATGGTGAAGGAATTTAATAATTGTGGGAACCTGTTGTTAAAAAGCAACTTGAAGGTTGTTTTTAGAAAGGAGACATTAACTCCTCATAGCCCTGAGTTCATCAGCTGAGGCACTTGCCCCTTAAAAGAATCCTGCAAGGCCTATCCAGTTCAACATGTGGAGAGTTATGCAGATAATAAACAGAGAAGCAGAGTTTCTTTTCAGGATTGATGATGTGGGGAAAAAACAGAAAATTCACCCATTTAAAAAGAGTGCCTTGACTTGCTGTGGAGTTTATAACTGGGAACATGTTTTCCCAGACGAGCACAAGCTCTGTAGCATTGTTGGCTAGTTAATGAGTGATCTCCCCGGCCTGCTCTGGCTGTGCCTGTTTTCTTGACTTAGGACTGACACTCTCAATATAACCTTAATTCATTTTTAGTCCAGGCTGACTAAATCTTCTGATTTGGCAAAGCAGAGTGTCAGGATTACCATTGTTCTGTTTGCTCTGGATTTATATCTTCAGTTGAGGTTAAGTAACACATTTACATAAATCAACTTAGTGCTGGACTCTGATACAAAATTGTTTTACAGAGAGAAAAACAAAACAAAAAACTAATTGTATTGCTTCCTGAGATTTGCTTTCATTTTATGTTAAACCTCAAAGGATTTATAAATTTAACATGCTCTGTGTTAAAATTAACTCTTCTGTGGGTTGTACTTCTATAAAACAGAAAGACACAATTTTATTTGCAAGAACTGGTTATAGCTGTTGCTGCAATGGGATGACCTTCCTGGAGGCAGAATGTAAAATGTAGCAGGCTGATGTCATTTAACAAAACATTAATATGCTTTTAAAGAAAGCTTCGTGTTTCCTGATTGGCGGCACAAGGATTCCACAGGATAAAAAAGTTCCTTCAATAGTAAAGATACTGCAGAAAGGTGGAGAGGCTTTAAATTTGTAGTTGTCAATATTTAAGTAGGAGTGTTTTTCAAAAAATAATAGTGACTTATTGCAATTCATACAAATATCTTCAGAATTTATTTTAATATAACAGCAAAGAAAAATCATCGCTATATATTGGATGGTTCCTCATCTTCTGAGTCATGGTCTATTTAAAATAATTTTACTTTTATTAAAATTTACTTGTATTTATTTCTATCTGACTTTAAAAACATCTAAAGTTTTGGAATAAGATATTTTAAAATATATGTGGTAGTTGCAGATGCCATAACTATATGGAAAGAATAAGAAATTCTTAGCTATTTCAAGTTTATTGAGAACATGTAATGAAAACTTGCTACTTTCAATACTGTGAAATATTAGCAAAACAGTAATGACTATGTGATGTAACGTTGAATGTCTGGCTTTTACATGCAGTTATTTTATGGATACCTAATGAAATTTGCCTTTTAACAATGCTAGTGTTACACACTCATAAAACTAGGAAATGCTAAATAACTTCATGACAAGTTTGTATTGTCATTAATGTGTTTTCTTCCTAGAATTATTGTCATTGCTAAAATACTCTTTTGTACCTTGGGGAAAACATCCTCTATCCTGGGTCTTTGTGAATTTACTTAAGATGGACCAACTGACATGGGTCACATTCGTTATGAACAGCAAATTTTCCTCTGCAGGGTGGCTTTGTGTAGCGTTTTGGTTTGTTTAAAGAAATAATTACTGACTCTTGAAGTGTTTTCCTTGAGGTTCCATGTGCCCTGACTTTATTTCATTTTGCTCCGGTTAACAATAGTGTGGCTGTCTGGTCAACCCCCTTATTCTTCTCAGTTCCCTTGGAAAGATAGGATCCATATTTCTAGTTTCTGAAAGGTGGAAGCATGTGTTTTGTCCAGCTGAGCCTCTCGGTCTGATTTTTTTTTCCTCCCTGGTCCTAATACATGTTTATTCCTACATGTGACAAATCTGCAGTCGTGTTTTCTTTCTGAGTTATAATGACTCAGATGTCATAATTAATTTGATGAGCAGGTGGGGGTTATTAGCCTTGTGCTTCACTTGCTAATAGCTGCACAGTTTTTCTAAAGTACTCTTTCAACTAAGGAGGCATTTCTTCACATAGAATAAACACTATAGCACAAAAGCCTCAGTTAGATAACTATCCGTGGGCTTGAAAAGCTGCCAAGCAGATGTTGTTATTGGAGCTGGCCCAGGCGAGATTGGGCAAGGCAGATGCTCGCAGGGAGGGGAGCGGGGAGGGGAAGGGGGAGGAGATGTGAGAGAGCAGAGGTTGGGGGGAGAGAGGGAGGTCCTCCAGGACTCTGATGCTTTCTTTGCAGGGGTTGGGCCAGATTTTGTTGGGGTGGGAGTTGTCTTCTCGTGAGCCATCTCCATGGTTATGGCCTCTGGTTGGTCCCTTGAAATGTACATAAATGAGTATGGGGTGGGGGTGGAGGGGACCCTCTCCAAATATCCACATGGGAACGAATCTGAGTGTTCATCCCGCAGTCTGAGACTTCTGGTTTGCATTAGGGCGGCTGTGTGCAATTTTTGAAGGGCCTACGGAGACTCTGCTTCATACCTACTCACATATGTAATGGACATGACGTCCCTGACATTTACCAGAACTCAGAGGTTCTGCTTTATTGCTATAAATTAGGTTGTGCAAATTTAAGACAAAATGCTGTTTTGTTTCCTGTCACCTCACTATATAATTTTTTCCCTAGCATTCCCCGCTCTTTATTAAAATGTTGCAAAGTAACAGGGTGCTATTAAATATTAAAATCAATCTTGGAACATGTCAGATTTGAATGAGGTAAACATGTGGAAGGTTTAATCTAAGCTGATCTCGTTTCTGTCCTCTGCTTTTTTTTTTTTTTTTTTTTTTTTTTTTTTTTTGGTGATCTAAGGCTTTTTAAAGCTCATCTCTCACTCCCCTTCACTAGATTAAATTCTGTAATCTCATTTTTCTTTGAGCTGATCTCAAGCCAATGGTCTGGGGATTTTATAGCCATGGGATAATTTTTGATAATGGGCTATTAAAACACTTGCAGCTCCTATCCTGTCTTTCAAATTAGTGTGTGCACAGATTGTCTTTCTGGGGAAAAAGTCTTTCCCTTGGCAATAAGCAACTGATTATGTGTCACAAGCAGCATAAAAGCTTCCTGTAATGCTTATGCGAAAAACATAGGTAAATAATAAATGATAAATAACAATGGTAACTGTTCAGTGGGAGCAGCAACTCTGCCCAGGAGTTTTGTTTTATCTTTTGGAGAAAAAGTCTTGTTTTTCCCTTTCTAGACAGATTTAGTGTGTTCTGACAACAGGGTCATTTAACAGTTTCCTTAACGATGGAAGTACAGTGGCTTGAGACAGCTGTGTAAGGTCACGTAACTTTCATTGTTGTTTATAGTATGCTTATTAATAGGTTAAAATGAATATCTCGCCAGACAGAGGTCAGGTAGCACCTGTATAAATACTGAATTTGCCTTTCCAAAATATGGAATGTAAAATTAATATACATAGCTTGCCACTTTTTTTTTTTTTTTTTTTTTAGTCAGTCAACTTCCTCTTTGTTCTTTAGTTTTCTGAGGTGTAATTAAAGTAAAAATTACGAGTTCTCAGAAGGCAAACAGATTTGTTCTCCAATAGCCTGTTTTGGTGTGACTGAGATTTTGTTAGCCTAGGATTAAAGCCAATGTTCTCAGATTAAAGAAGATATCTGATTCTGCGTCTTAATTATTTTTCACAAGGAAAAAAAAATGTGCACAGATAGGCGTAGGTAACATAAAGCGCTGACTGTGAAACCTGTGCGCGTGAATTGTGCTGAGGGTCGGCGTGGATGCTTTTCTCCTTCGTGTGTAAGATCTGGCTTCAGACATGTCATATGTGTGAAATGCGTTGCTGCAGTGTGTACAGATGGCAAGAACACATGTGTCTCAGTGCCATGCTCGTAGCCTGTGTGCTTTCTCGCACCACAGCCTGACAGATGCACAGGCACGAACTCATTTATTGCCCTGTCCGTTGATCGGCAGTGCTGTTGGAAATGCGGTTGTCATTTGGCAAACTGAGCCGTGGCGGGGGAGCAGTGCTGGAAGCGACGAAGAAATGGCGCCATTGCCGCTCTGAACCTTGTCCTTAGAGCTAAGGCTTCTTCAAACTAAGGTTCCAGTGTGCTGTAAAGTTAGCAAGGGGGGAAAAAAAACAACTAGTTTCATATTTGATGCAGAATTTGAAAAATTCCTATCTTTTTATCAGCAAGTGCTGATGAAAAAGTCTCTGAATCATTTTCAATCGGCACAGAGTGAGATATGGTGTTCTCTGTGACGTCAGATTAAAAAGTAAAAGGTCAGTCTGCGGACAGAGCCTCTCTAAAAATGTTTTTAATATAGAAGGACACTTCATAACGCGAGTCATATGTATTTGTATACTGGAACTTAAATAGTTTTCCTGCAACAGAAGGGCTAACTGAAACAGTTAGGAATAGAACACTGTTGGCTCCTAAAGAGGACATTAGCACCACCTCTAGTCTAGTAGCTGGCTGTGCTGTGCCTAAGCCTTCAACTGTATAAAATTGAAATCCAGAGCAACCACCATCAATGCCTCTTTAGTTCTTCTAATTATGCAGACGTGCAATTCAGTGAACATTTAATTAGTGCCTGCTATGTGACTAGCAGTGTGCTCAAGGTTGGGGAAACACAAAGACCAGTGAAGTGTTGATCCTTGCTCTCGAGGAGTTTGTAGTTTAAACTGGTAATGGAAACAGATTTGGAACTAACCACCTAAATCACGTAAAACAGATGGTGTGACAGTGCCGTAAAGATAGGTAAAAAGTGCTGTTGGCGTGTGGAGGAGGGAATTCAGTAATTCACTGGAACCCAGAGAAGGCTCATGTGCCTCAGGAAGTGAGGTTGAAAGGTGAGGCCAGTTTCCTCGGAGGGGGTCCTGGAGGCCGGGAATAGTGCCGGGAGAGGTGCGTCTTTGGGAGTGGATGTGGCACATTGGTGGGGGGACTCAGGAAGGATCAGGGGAGGGTGAGTGGATTTTCACTGGTGTGGGGCAGTGAGGAAATTTGTGAAGAGAGTAGGCTGAAGATGAGAGCATGCTTTGGGCTTCAACTGCCATGATAAAGCGTTCCCAGTGGGTAGGTCTTCAAGTTTTTGAGCTTTGATAATGAGGTGATCTTTTAGAAGACAAGTCTGACAGCAGAGTGGGGGATGGATTGGAGAAGGGAGAAAACGGAGTCAGGGAAAGGGGATGTTTTAAGCCAGGCTTTTAAATTTTTATATAAAATATTATCATTGTCCACCTGAAACTAATACAAAATAATATGGAGTATAAACTGTAATTGAAAAATAAAATTTAAAAAAAGATTAATGATTTCACTTTAGGAGGGCTTCACTGTAAATGAAATATTTAAGAACCATTTTATATGTAAAAGATCCATATACAGAAGATCTTTTCTTAATTCACAAAAACTATTTTTCCTCATTATGCTATTTAATATCCCTCATTCAGTTCTCCAATAACCTGTTTCTCTGAGAAATCTCTTCCAGGCATCAGATTTGCTGTCTTGCCCTTATGCATCCTACAAAGAGAATTTGTAATCAGTCTAGTTTTCTTCTTTCCCTTGTATGCTAGGAAGCTCAGAGATCAAAATTTGTGTTCATTTGCCTGTTTTTCTCTGTTTGGATTCTAGGGTAGTATCTTCTATTTCCTGTCTAGATTTTGTGTTTTCATTAGTGGGTTATTGCAGCTTTCAGTTAGGTGAAGTGTCAAAGTCATTATTTGTAATAATACATCAATAAAAAATCAGTCTTTAAGATGCTCAGGATTCAACTGAGAGCAGAGATGATAGGAATTGGCAGACTCTGGAGATGTTGAGAAAAGAGCGTTGAGAAAAGAGCGCTTGGTGATGGATGGGCGGGAAGGGTGAGGGAGAGGGAGGCGAAGATGACTACACCGCTGAGCGGATGCTGAGGGTGCTCATGAAAGGGGGCGATGCAGGAGCAGATCTGAGGGAAGGAGAGCCTTAGCTTTTAGACAAGCTGGTGGTTACATGCTGCTGAAATGACTGACGGTCCCTTCAAAAGGGTGCTTAGAGCTTAAGAGCAAGGTTATGATTAGAAATACAGATTTGGGTGTAATTGAAGGCTTGGAATAATATAGAGCTGTCAAGGGAGGGATTGTTTTCAGAGAAGATCCTAGGGCTTCAGATGGATCCCGAAGGGAGGTCAACAGTGAGTGGCTAGGGGAGAGGAACCCACATCTCCCAGCCCTCAGGACCCTTGTACACTGTCGTCACACCAGAGCCCCTTCCTCCCCCCGTCAGCTGGCTGGTTTTGCTTCTGCCTTCCCGGCCCGTCTGAGACGTTGTGCATTGCAGGAAGTTGATCCCCCCTTGTCTGAGGTGGTTGGTTGTCCTGTGGGCTCTTACAGCACTTTGTACTTCCCTGGCATAGGGCTTACCGTGTAGTGTTGGCATTGCTCGTTTAGTTCTTCCCCCACTGCCTTGTAAACTCAGTAACAAACGTATCTGTAGCATCTAGCTCAATGCCTGCTGCATTGCTGGTCCTCAGTACACAGTTGTTAGGTGCATAAATAAATGAGTCGGCCTAAAATTGAGAGAAATGCTGTCTCAGAGATGTCAGGGGGAGAACAAATGAGAACCTACAGAGAGGGACACATAGTCGACACAGTGGCCTTCATAGTATACCCCCTCTGTTAGTCTGCTTGGGCTGCCATAATAAAATACTATAGACTGGGTAGCTTAAACAACAGAAATTTATTTCTCACAGTTCTGGAAGCTGAGAAGTCCAAGATTAAGGTGTCAGCAAGGTAGGTTTTTATTCGGGGGCTTCTTCTTTTGGCTTTTAGACAAGTTTCTTCTCACTGCATCCTCACATGGCAGAGAGAGCACAAGTAAGGTTTTGGATTTATCTTCTGAAAAGAACACTAATCCTATCCAATCGGGGCCCCACCCTTATTACCTTATTTAATTTTAATAACCTCCGTAGAGGCCCTGTCTCCAACTATAATCACTTTGGGGGTTGGGCCTTTAACATATGATTTTCTTGGGGGGTGGGGTGGGACACAAACATTAGTATTAAGTCCATAACACCTCTTTCATAGCTGGACACTATTTATGGTTTGTATGTAGATAGATGATGATAGATAGATAGATAGATAGATAGATAGATAGATAGATGATAGATAGATAGATGATAGATAGATAGATAGATGATAGATAATCCTAGTTGCAAATATGATACAATGTCCAATCCACAGTAGAAAACATCTCCTTTTTCTCTGGATCCTGCTGGGATCCTGGCTGGAGGCAGTCAGTTTTGATCCAGTAATTCTTACAACTGGTCATAAAGAGTTTCTCCTGTTGTCCACTCAGTGTTTTCTTTACTCACTTAACAGTATCGACCACGACCGAACGTGTGCTTAGGCTACAGCTTGAAAGGGAATTTCATGAGTAGAGGGCTGTCAGGCACAGGAATGCATTAGGGAGGGAATTATGGAAACTGATTTACTTTTAAATTAGATTAGATGATTATCTGCTTAGGCTGCTATAGGTGTGGCTTTGCCTTAGGTGGGGGCATAGCCCAGATTTCCTTTCAAGTTTCTTATTGGCCCTAACGTTCTCTGATTGGAATTTTTAAAATTCACATTTTCAGGACTATTAGAAAATTTCCCCTTTTCTATCTCCTAGAAATACAGTTTGTTAAAAATAAGACAGATTCAGGAAAGAGTATCTGTATAATGTTGTAGGAGAAGACGTAGCAGAACAGAGACTTTGGATAATTAATGACAACTTTGTCTTATTATATAATGAATAATCTTGAGATACATAAAAACTCCTTATTGATTATTTTTACTTTCCTGACGAAATCACAGTAATATGTTTTTTTCTCACCTAAATATGTATGCATATGATAGGGGTTCCTCTGGTCTCTCTATTTTGATAATATTATTTAACCTCTTTCAATCACTTTATTTATTACTGGAACATTATTTATTGGGCATATATTTTTGAATTTTTAAAAAAATGACCTAAGTATAAAAATAACCTTCTAAGTTTTAAGAATGGGTGTTGACTGGGCATAATGGACTGCCTCTCCTAGTAGCAGAGAGGGAGGAAAAAAGCATTTGATTTTTAAAAATACAACATATATTTAGCTATAGTAGGAATATTTATTTGCTTTTCTTTTTTGGCCTTCTATATTTCTATAATGTTCATTGGGAAATTTGTTCCCCTAAGGCCGGAAGTCTGGGCCAGAGGCAAAACCTTTGAAGTTTGTCTTTCTTCCTTTGTACATTAAAATGAATCAAAACAAAACTGTAATCCCTTTATTATATTTGACAGCCACGGACTATTGCTCCACCCTATATCAGCAAAACCACTCTTTCTCACTTGAACTGGGAGTTTTTTAGGGTTGCCTTTTTTAGGGGACATAAAGACACGACACAGGGACAGTAATAGTGGGGACTGAGTAACTGCTAAACCTTGAGCTCAAACCCTGATATCTGGGTTCATAGACTGGGCCATTTGCTTTCCTTGTTATGGAACAGGCTACTCCATGTGTGGGGGCTCAATTTCCCGCTTGCTGTCCCTAAGCTCTTTAGTCATGAACTTGGTAGCGTAGGCCCATAATTGTTCTTTATAATAAATACATAACACAAATTCTGTGGGTGATTTGAGCTGTAGATGTGAGGAATCTGGGTAGCAAACCTGTGTATGGTCACTCAGATCCTTCTGAGGTCACTAGTGCAGAATTTCATATGTAAAAGGGGCTTGAACCAGGCCTTTGAAAAGCTGCATCCAAATTCCTCCCTTTCCCCCATCTTTTTGAAATGAGTTTATTTTTATATTTTAAATACAGTCTTTTTCCCAGACAACTACAGATAGAGAAATAGTCTTAAAGTTCGGGTACGTGCTTTATTTTATCAGAGCAATAGAGAAAGCTGAAAGGAGAAATCCTGGAAGAGTCCCCCCCCACCCCCCCAGAGAAGAACCGATGGCGATCATTTCTTCACGAATGTCCTAGAGTTTGCAGCTTGAGTGAAACAGCCCCCTCATGCCATTCAAAATACCATTACAACATCCACCTTGAAATAATACATTAAAGGGAACAACACCTTGTTTAACATTAGTTTATTTTAGAGGCTATACAAATAACAAAACCATGTTATAGGTTAAAACAAAAAGCCACAACAACCCGCCCTATCAGCACTTTTCTTCTGGGGAAGCGGCCAGATGTTTAAACAATACCGTGGGCCCTGCGTGCCGCAGCACTCGGAGACCTTGGGAAAGAAATCATGTCTGCACCCCAGCGTTTCACAGTTCCAGACCCCTGACCTAGAAACACTTTAAACAGATGTTTAGTTCAAGGGATTTATGTCGACATTGAATTTTTTTTTCCCTTTGGAAATGGCTGTCTCTAAAATTGGAGCTTTTTACTGGAAAAAGTACCAGGAAACAACTCACGGCTTTCCAGTTTCGTGTTGAAACTGCTCTGGTGCAACGGGAACCCCCCAGCCAGACAGCCGCCTCGCGCGCCCTTTCTGTTCACGGGCGAATATCTGCTCTTCCCCACTCTCACTTCTGTGCCTGGTGACTCTAGGCTTTCCTCAGTTAAGAGTTTACTGAAGGAGCCCTGGCTGGGTGGCTCTTTTGGTTGGGTGTCATCCCGTACACCAAAAGGTTGGGGGTTCGATTCCCGGTGAGGGCACATGCCTAGGTTGCGGGTTCTATCCCCGGTCAGGGAGCTTGTGGGAGGCAGCTGATCCACGACGTGTCTCTTTCACATCGATGTTTCTCTCTCTCTCTCTCTCTCTCCCTCTCTCTAATAAAACATATCCTCAGGTGAGGATAAAAGAGTAATTTAAAAAAAGAATTTAGGAGAACAGATAACAGAAGACCCCTATAGAATCTGAACCAGCGTAAACTGTGGCCTCTCTTCCTTCCCTCCCCTAACCCTCTTTCCCTCCCCCCTTCCCTCCTTCCCCCCGCAAATCTCATTCTGCTCCTCCCAGATTTTATTCTGCCCAAGTTTGATCCTGGTGTGTGGAGTTCATTCCATAATTGGGGTCAGTCAGAAACGATGCCTGCATGAAAGTGTTTATTTCATATCTGAAATGTTTTCATGTGCATTCGCTCTGCTTTGACTTGCAGAAGGAGAAAGAAAGTAGTTTTACTGGAGGCAAAACAGCCACCTGTGAAAACTAATTGCGTAGGTAGAGGTTTGATGGTATCTCTGGGAGGGATCCAGCAGGAAGAAAGTAAATGTTCTTAATCTACAAGGAAATCACCTGTGTGCCAAACTGACCCTCCTCGTCAAAATCAGGATTGAAATATCCCATCAAATTGGTGGCCTGTGCTTAAGAGGCCAGGGTGGGGAGGGAGGCAAGAGAGAGGATCCCGGAGAAGGCAGGTACGGTTTGTTTCGGCGAACTGGGCGGATATGTGAAAAATCACAACATGAGAGAGTCAACCAAACCGCCTCACCGAGGCCTGACATGTGAGATGAAAGCTCTCTAGTTACAACAAAAGTTTGAGATGTGGCTGCTTTTAAGTTCCTTCTTTTCTCCCCCTCATCAAGTTTTTCTTTTCAGTCTTAATCTTCTGTTTGGCCTTTTCCCCCTTTCTTTTCTTTCCCCGATTTGTCTAATCTCGTATACTGAAGTATTCTTTTATGAAGTATTCTTTTAAAAGGCCAAGATGTGCAGTGATGGAAAGGCAGGTACCAATGATGCAGGCTGCCTTTTGTCAGCATCTGCATAGCTCTCTGAGTGGATGGTCCACAGGCTTAGAAAGAACAGGTCCACTGGGGCCATGCTGGGTGCCCACAAATAAGTGTGTTGCCTCTCTCTGCACCTGACGTAGAAGACAGGTGTGTGATTGGTCTTCCAGATGGCAAGGTCTGAGCTAACCTAACCTACAAGATTCTGCATTTTGCTGGTTGCTCTAGTCAGAAGTCCGCGATCATCTCGGTATTAGATTTGCTCAACTAACACACCTACGTGTTTCCTTAGTTGCGCAGCCAGAAAGGTTTGAAGCATGTATCTGCATGCTGGTGACTTTTCTAAATGGCTGTCTTCCTGGGAAATCAAAACTCTGGAGAGGAGGGGAAATTTTTGAGTATTTCAAGCACCACAGTATTGAGGGAGATTTGGGGAAAAGTTAGATGATACTTCTAGGAGCCCAATAAAAGTCTTCAGAAAGGAACAAAGGAGTATTACGGAAACTATGTAAACTGAGTAAGAACATGCATTAAAAGGACATTTGCATGATTTTTAAAAGGAAGCAGTTTTGTTTGGAGGACTGTGGGCACATTTCTTACTGTGTGGGGTGATCTGTAGTCAGCACTCAAATGGGCCCTCTGCATTCCCACTGCTGCTGCTGAGTCACCCAGGGGAGCAGTGCAGGAGGAGACTGAGGGCTGGCACTCTGGAGGCCCCATTGCATTTAGTTTTCTCTGTCTGTAAGGTAATTGGATCCATATCTCTGAAGTCCGTGGGGCCTCACTTATCTCGATGCACTTTGGCTCCTCCTTACCTTTTCTCCTCCCCACAGTGTCTTGTAGTTTCTCCAGGATCCAGCAGTTCTATCCTGCACCTGTTAATAAAGCGCTCCCTCCAGAGCCCCCCACTTTCCCCTGCCACTGGAGGCTGTTCTGTGAAAGCTGACCTCCAAGGAATGTGACTCTGTCTGGATTTGGAGGCTGTATTGGATGCCTCGCTCTCCAATTCAACCCCAGTTGACCAAAATACCTGCTTTTCATCAATACCATTTAGACCGAACACCCTTCTAACCTTAATATATTACAGTGCCACTGGGGCCCTTTTACCAGAGCCTAAGCCAGTGGGTCCCTGTTTGTGGGGAAAATTTCTCCTCCATGATACATAGGATCTTGCTCAGGTGCCATCCACAATCACGTCCAGTGTCCTTTCCACGATGCTCCACGATGCTGAGGAATTTAGACCATTTTGATATGTAGTCCCTTGACTTTATGAGAGATTTGCCCAAGGATGATCTTGAGTTCCTAAACCTACAGTTAGCTCTTTGAAATATAATTTCCTCCCTAAGTATCTCTATTTGGCCAAGAACCATGACTTCCGTAGGCCTCTTCACGTTCTTTTCACTTCCATCACCATCATAAGTAATTTGCTTTTCTTTCAGTGGCTTTTTATTTTTTAAACAAAGAAACAGTGTTATTACTTCATGTGCTTTATATGTAACAGTGAACGGAAGGAACAGCAGAGTCGCTCTGAGATGTGGCCGTTGAGTAGTTGGCAGGGTTCACACAATAACTGTGATTCCCTGCAGCCTCGCATGCCTGTGATTGAGATTTGTCCTCAGCAAAACTACAGCTTTGATTATAGAACTTTCCCTCTTTCCTTATAGGACTTTGATTAATATTTTGTGGACCTTGGAACATGGTTTGGGGAAACACGGGTGTTCTTTATGAGCCCCCGAATGAAGGCAGAGCCCAGAGAGAAGGTGTAGTGTAAAGAGCCATGGACACTATGTTTGTAAATCAGAAGGCTCGATTTCAAGTTGAGCAAGTGTGTGTGTTTGTGTGAATGTGCATGCGTACACGTGTGTTTATGTCTATAATATTTATAATGTGAGATGTGCTTTAAAATGGAATGACATCCCTACTACCCTGATTTATGAAGCCACTGAGGGTATAATACAAAAGTAAACAGCTGAAATAGTGGGACTATTTCTCAAAGAGTTTCTTAGTTCATATTCAACGTTTAGCAAAATCTCATCGAAATGGTTTCTCCATCCGGGGCAAACTCAAGAATATATTTATTACTGGTCATAGCAGCAGAAGGAGAATTCACAGGGGATAAAGAAGTGAAACCTCATCTGTCTTTATCCAAGAAATAGGGGCTAGTTTTGTGCCACCTCTTTGGCCCATGGCAGGAGAGGGCTAGGAGAGCAGATCTGGACAGGCGGCTCAGGGCCACACGCCCCAGATGTGTGGAATGTTCTCGTACTTAAACAACATCCTGTTCTCACCCACCACCATAGCTCTTTGACTGGAAGGGCTGAATTATTCAGCATAATCCTGAAAGCATTGTTGCCTTACTAATAAGCATCCAAGGTTACTGTTGGTTAAATTGCATGTTGGAATCAATTACCCTGTTAGATCAGAGCAGTTATAAAAAAAGTAGATCTGAATGAAAGGTCTCAGTAATGATAAGCAGTACCTTTGCTTCCATTGAATTTATATTCTAAAATGAGTCATCAAAGAGGTTCTTTTACAGCTCACTATGTCCATAAAAGAACACTCAAGATGCTTGACAACAACAGCCACCGCCACTAAAAACATAAATGGAGGAAAAAAACACACAACCCACACTGTTCAGACAGTTTAGTAAATTGCATTATTTTAACAAAATCTAATTATACGAGATACTGACATAATGCTCTTAAAAAAATGTGTCCTTAAAAACGCTTATCTTTCTTGAGCACTGCAACAAATAGTTCTGCCTGCATGCATTAATAAATCCTAAGACAAAGACACCGTAGAAGGTGCGTTGCAGACGTCATTCCTGGAATTATCTCTTTGTTACTGAAAGATTTTTGAGGTTTTCTTCCTTGTTTACTCAGGACTGAGAGAGGCACTTGGGGAATTCACAGTCTAACATCCAGCTTGTCAGAGAGCCCCCTCCAGTCTCTCAGCTTTTTGCACCTGTGCAGTAACTGGAATAAGGCATAGCAGTCACCTTGTGTTTATCACGTTCTGGGACTGTACTCAGGTATACATTCGTATCATCTCATTTACTATTCACAAGAACCTTGCTTTTATTCCCATTTTACAGTTGAGGAGCCTGAGGCTCTGTGCCTAGCTGACTTGCCTGCCCAAGGCCAAATGAGCAGGTGTTCAAGTCAGGTTTAGATCCAGGGCAGTATGGCTTTAGAGCCCTTAGTGCTCAGCCTTGGGATAATATTGCCTGGTATATAAAAGCGACCGAGTCTGTCATTATTTGGGCCCTTCCACCAGGTGCTCCTGCTTCTAGGCCCCGTGAAGGCAGCTTGACTCTCTCCCTTCCGCTCAGTTCTGATGTGGCAGAGCAGACTCTCATCAGAACTGGGGGAGTGCGAAGCCAGGCCGGACCAGGCCAGGGTGCCTTCCTACCTGGTTCTATTTGGGAGGCAGGGGTTTGGAAATGAACAGCCTGAGTGCTGTGCTGTCTCTCCAGGCTTTGAAGAGGGCCTCTCGTGCAGTGTTGGAGGGAATCACCCTGTACTCAGGCCCTTCTTAACCTTCTCACCTAATTGGTCTTGTCACCTTGGGTTCAGTTTTATGAGCTCATGGTGATAAGGTAACCTTGGTTCTCATGATTCTGTAACTGTGGCTGCCAAACAGGCTACTGTTTCTAAAAAGTGTTAATGATGTGGCATATTCTCTCTCTTTTTGGGAGTTAGCGAACTGGAGACAGGAATATTGATGTTATATTTTACTCTTTTCTTTCTTTCTCAATCTCTCTCTTTTTTGCTCCTTCCTTCCTTCTTCATTTCTCTTTATCTTTCTTTCCTTCCTGATTTTTCTTCTTTCTCATTTTCCTTATATATTTTCTTTTTAAAAAATACATTTCTTAAGCTATACAGACAGGAACAACAACAACAACAACAAAAACCCCATAGAAAATGTCAATTATGAAGACACTGGAGGAAGGGAGCCAATAAAAAAAAGTGAACAACTGTTAACCTCTAATAAAAAGATACAGGAAAATATGGTAACACTGAAATTTTGTCCAAAACCATTTTTTTTTATTGTTGACACGAGTACAGATGTCCCCCATTCTCATTTTCTTTTATGTATTTTTCTTTTTGATTTATAGCAATAAAATTGGTAATGTGAACTAAAGAGAAAATTTTCTTAAGGAGGGAACTTGTCTAGTTAAATTTTTAGGAAAATGTATTTATTTTTAATATGCAGAATGGGTATATAGTTAATAAATTTTTATTTTTTTTGGCCACATTTTTTCCCCCCTTTGCAACTGCATTTTGGTATGAGATCAAAGATGAAAACTGAGATTTTTAAGACAAGAAATTCAGTAAGAACTCTATCACCCTCAAATTCAACCTCTCTGGAGTTTGATGGATATTTTTGTTGGTTTGGGACCTCTGGAAAAACTAAGTCAAAAAGAATGTTCCTGGTAAAACAGAATAAACTGTTTCATTTTATCCTGACAATAACCATATGGTGGCAGGTACCATGATTAGCTTCACTTTACATGAAGTAAAGGGACTTTCCAAGAGTAAGGAGAGATGTAAAGGGACTTTCCAAGAGTAAAGGGAAAACTAAAAGACTTTTCAAGATCACACAGCTGAAAAGTGGTGGATTTAGACCAGGTACTTTGATTCCAGTATCTGTGTGGCTCATTCCTTCTACATAAGCATGGGTCGGAGGAGGGGATAAAGGGCCCCTGCGATATGGAGCTGACTTGAATAGGTTAGAGTTGAACTCAGGGTTTTGGAAACGCAGTCAGACTGTTATTTGATCGTTTGTCGTAAATGACATCCTCATGATCAGTTAAGTGCTCTACAAAACATACCAAAACTTGTCTGTGAGTTGGGTTGTTTAAAGGTAATTTTAAAGAACTTTGTGAAACTTCTCATCAATAAAAATGAATCATAACTTTTTGTTATCTTTTAAAGGATGTTAGGAGGGTAATCTGTTACCACCTTTAAAGTATTGTTGTTTGTTTTTTTATAAATTGAAACACATACGTATCCTCATTAATTATGTTAAATCTGATTTTTACCTTTCATAGCTGGTCATCAGTAGGCCCTGTACTTTTTATGATTCTAGGTTAATATTAAGGTTATCATCCCCACCCCCACCCCAAGTCACTGACCACAGTCCCATTTAATGAGAATAGTAAAATAAGGCAAAGTGAGTTGCTCAAAGGCATTGGTATGTATTATGGTTGAGATTTAGTCCCCATGTGATTTTTGCACTAAAGATATGTCATTAATGTGTTAGCAGTAGAATATTCAACAAATTCAGCAAAACTGTCTTTTAATTGTTCAACAAAAAGTATCCAAGAGTTACCAACTCATGGTTCAGCCAAGTTTATGTCATTTTAAAATCTGGAAACAGGGTTGGTACTTTCATATACTAATGATTTGAGGCTCATAACGTCTAAAAAGGGGTAAAAGATCATTATTATCACTTAGCTCTCTAGCCACTGCCTGTTAACCAACATATACACATGTATACTTGCACACACTTGTATCTGCATAGATAAATATACAGAATTCCAACCAAGGAACATTAAAAAATGCAAAACGATCCTTATTGTAATGAAGAGATAAATGATTCTGCTTTTGGTGAGACACTAATAAGCATGTGATAATTAAATGATTGATCTCAGATACCTGTGTGTTACTAGAAACACTGGCATTACAGCAGATGAGCTTTGGGACAGTGGAAGGCCTTTGGGCGGCTAGTAGAGAACCAATGCGCTGGAGTACTGTAAAATAAATTAACCTCATCAGATCACTTCAAATCAGCAAACAATTACTGAGTGCAAGTCTCCATGCTTATGTGCTTATGTCTGGTGGAGGAGATATAATCAGTAAGTAAATTCAAGGCTGTATCAGGCTGGTCTTCAAGAAAAGTATAAACATGGAACTGCTGAGATGCAGTGGAGGGGCTCACAACTGGTGGTAGGGGAGGAAGGAGCATCTTATGGAGAAGTGGTATTTTTGATTGACTTCAAGAAATTGGTTTTGCTAAGCGTATGAGAGGCATTTAGACCAGAGGAACAGCATGAACAGAAGTCAAAGGGCAGGAGCCCTGGCCATGCGGCTCGGTTGGTTGGAGCATCAATCGTCCAGTACAGCAAAAGGTTGTGGGTTTGATTCCCGGTCAGTGCACATACCTAGATTTCGGGGGTGCTTACAGGAGGCAACCGATCAATGTTTCTCTCTCACATCAATGTTTTTCTTCTTCTCTCTCTCTCTTCCATCTTCTCTCTCTAAAAATAAATAAAAACATATCCGCGGGTGAGAATTAGGGGAAAAAAGGTCAAAGGGCAGGAAAATGCAGAAGTTATGCCGTGTTGCTGGAGTACAGAGCCGATGGGTGGGAGTGGACACAGGGATGACAGGGGCCATATAGGAAAAATAGATCGAGGTGACTTTATGGAGAGCCTTGATTGTTGGCTTGAGAGATTTGTACTAATTCCTCAAATATATCTAAAGGCAGCTCCCAGGATATTACTTACTCTCTTTGCTGTCAAAATCTCCCTTGCTTTTTTTCTTTATTTTTCTTTTTCAGAAAGGCTGTATTGTTCTGGTCAGAGAAAACCACACACCTACAAGCTGTGCTCTCTCTGCACACTGCCCGCCTTCCTTGAAACAATCATCTTGAGAACTGTCAAATTACCCAGCTTCAATCTTATTGGTGGTGACTACTTAGTTCCTTTGCACCAAAGAACTTGTTTCTAGCAAGCTTCTTCCTTTCAAACATTTGTTAGTTCGTTAAAGATGTTATGTTAGAGGTATGATACGATAATGAATCTGAGAAGGAAATAAAAGACCAGGACAAAAGACAAGCTGAATAGTCAAAGATGAGCTGTAACCAACTAACTATCGCACCTGATTTTGATAACATTGGCTCTGAAGTTGTTGCCAATCTGCTTAAATATTTTTTATGGATGGAATGATTGAAAATGATAAAGCATTGATGTAAAAATAATTTTTTTGGTCTACTTTTCTTCCTAAGAGTCTTCCTGCCCTTTCCTTCCTATCTTTCTCCCACCTATCCATCCATCCCTCTTCAGTCTTTTCTTACTGCACAATTTCCTGTACAGGTTCACTTCTACTTGCAAAAGTTGACGTGAATTTAATACAGGTGATTGTCATAGGTACACTCTTCAGCTGCAAAGAGATGGAAAGGCCATTATTCCTCCATCAACAAAGCTATGGCAGAGAGGGACGTGTAAAGCTACATCAGTAAACCTTAAGGCAGCTTGTTCTCAAAGTCTTGTTCTCAGTCACTTTGCCCAGAAACTTCCCCAAGGAAATATTTAGTAAGAATGTAACCAGTAGTAAATAACAGAGAATTCAGTCACTCATTCACTCATCACACATGGACTGTCCTCCCTGCTAATAGTGCAGTTAATGGAATTATTACATTTCTCTGTTTTTCTTTTGCATATTAAAACTGAAGCAGTTTCTGTTTTCTTTTAAAAATGTAAATGTTTGCCCGGCCGGGTGTGGCTCAGTGGTTGAGCATCGACCTAGGGTCCCGGGGATCGGGGTTCGATTCCCGGTCAGGGCACATGCCCGGGTTGCGGGCTCGATCCCCAGCAGGGGGCGTGCAGGAGGCAGCCGATCAACGACTCTCTCATCATTGATGTTTCTCTCTCTCTCTCCCCCTCTCCCTTCCTCTCTCTGAAATCAATAAAAATGTATTTTAAAAAAGTGTAAATGTTTAAAGATCACGATAATTCTTATATTACTACACATTCTCGGGAGTTGAAACTTTCGTATTTTATTTACTGATGGAAAAGAAAGGGTGAAAAATTATAAATGATACAAAAGAAAATCTAATCTATGTGTAATATTTTCAAATTTTTAAATATTTTCAAGATTTCATTTAAAAAAAAAAAGGAGTTTTAAAGATTAATTCATCATAGCCGGTGTGGCTCAGTTGTTTCAGCATCATTCCCATGCACCTAGAGGCTGTTGGTTCGATTCTGTTCGGGCGCATACCTGGGTTTGGGCCCCGTCCCTGGTAGGGGGCATGCTGCGGGGCAGCTGATCTGTGGTTCTCTTTCATTGATGTCTCCCCGCCCCCTCTTCTTTCCTCTCTCTCTCAAATCAATAAAAACATATTTAAAAATTTTTTAAATTAATTCATCCTAAGTAAGTCTCATAGTGCCCTAAGAAAGTAATAATAAAGAGGAAAATTAGAAATAATTCAAGGTACTCTAAGTATTGGGAAAGATGTCTAAGGCTTTGAAAGTCGATTCCACAACCCTTTCACTATTTCTGACCTTTACATTTTCTCTTAAAGGAAGAATAGTTAAAAAGTGGATCTTGTTTTTAATTTTCTTCCTTGTGTATTGGGGGAGTGAAATGGATTCTCTCATTGAGAAAGAAGGGTAACCATAGTTTTAAAAACTGGCTACCCATTGAATACATGTATCCTTGCAAATCCTGTACCAACTAAGAAAAAATCTCTAGATAGATGTAAAAATTAATTAATGCCTTACTACCCTGCAAAGAGTGTGGGTACATGTGGATAAAAGCTGACTAAATATTCCAGAATTTGTGCAGCTTGCCTATTAAACCTCAAATCATGTAACGTAAGTGAAAGCCAAGGCCCATTTTCTGTTGCTTTCCTACCCAACTGGTTATTTATAAAAGTCAGACCTGTTTGCTTTGTGCTCTCAGCATACCCTGTCTGGTGAGCCCGAGTAATTCCCAGTTGTGGAGTGGACTGTGGTATGCAGGACGCAGTGCAGGATGTGGGTCGCTGGGACTGACACCCTGGGATTAGTTGCCCTCCTCCGGGAGACCCTGGAGGCCCCTGGGCCTCGGTGAGAAGGCAGGCACCTCAGTGGGTATGTGACCTCTAACAGTGAAGTGCCAGCCTCCCTCGCTTACTGATACCATTCGCAGTAACCTGAATGACTGGTTATTCTGGTCAGGAGAAAATAGCACTGACATCATGTGATTCTGGCAAAGTAAACCACATTGGAACTTGGCCTTTGAATACCCAAGGGGCTGGCAGCAATCTCGGGGGTTGGCTGGGAGCCCCATTGAGTTCACTAGTAATCAGTTGACTGCTGAGCTGGACAAGCTGCCCTAGTTTTTCTGACAAGCTCTGTCTAAAAGAATGATGGGCAGTCTGCCATTAGGATTTTTTAGCAGAGTCGCTAAAGATTAACTCTTTAGCTACTATACATATATGATGTCCTTTGTCATGTGTTGGTATGCAATTAGATAAAACTTTGGTGGGAAGGTTCCAATTCCTCATTCAGTTATTGCACATGGAATCCCTCTCAAGCACAGTGAACTCCCAGAGGCAAGGAAAACACTGTAAAGAACTTCTTATGTATGTTTCAAAGGAATGCCAGTGAATGAGTTTTTCTTGAAGTTTCTAGTATTTTTTTTTTAACAAAATGCTATCATTTTTAATTATGCAAGATTTCAGATGTTGCATCTCATCCATCCTCTGAGAGTAGATAGCACCTAAGAGAAGCCTTTGAAAAGTGAAGAGTATTTCATATTTATATTTTATGACAGATGTATCCATGCATATTCTTTCCAATAACATTTGAAAATTCAGAGTATGCCAGGAGAAAGGAGGCATTTGCGGTCAGCTTGTCATAGTCCAGAGAAACCAGTCCTTTGGAAAAACCGTACTTCTCAGTGTGCTTTTAGGTGATATCTTTTAGGTGCTATCTTAGTAACTTGTATTGCTTCTCTCACATAGTTAAAATGAAATACAATTGATGGAGTTAAACAGGTTAATGAAAAAATTGTTATGCTGTACTCCAGGTGATGGATTTAGCATGTTTAATCCTGCTTTATACTGGAATGTGTCCTAAGGCACATTCTCGTTTCTGTAGATAGCTGTGACAGTGTGGATTGGACACCGCGGTTCTGTGCTGGGGCTTCAGCGCCCCTTTATATGGTCAGATTGCAGCGCTGACCGTGCCACGGTGGGCGTGCAGTCCCTGTGATTTATGGTGTATCTCGGTCCACGCTCAGGAGTCCTCAAGGCAAAAGCTGAGGTTCTGGACTTGTCTTCCTTTTGAGTCAAGCCTTTGAATCTGAGTCCTCTTTGATGTTTTCTTCCAAAAAGCCACATTGAAGGAACAGTACAATTTCTCTCTCATGTTCAAGAGGTTTGTGACATTAGCAACCTGGGGACATTATTGTCCATCAGATAATTTATGTAAAGGAAGCAGAAGATAACATGTGCAGACATTTTTAATGGATGTTTCCACTTCTGCACCCCTCTGGTCTCCTTTCCCCCAGCACAGTAACACCTGACAGGCCGCACCCTCACAGGAGCCTCCTCCACGGCAGAGCTCACGTCCAGAGTGACAGCCTTTCAGGTGCATAGTTAAAGGACATTTTTAGTGAGTTTTTAATTTGGCTTGTCACCCTAAGACGTATCAGGAGAAGATAAAAGCGACCCGGGGGTTTTGAATGAGGGTTTATACATGGGAAACTTCTGAACATGTTTGTTCGTACCAGGTGTAGCGTGGAGGAAGGAGCCAGTAAAAGCATCCACAAGACTGGCATTCCTGATACGCCTGCGCCTCTCTCCCCCTCTGTGCGCTCTAGGCCCTCATTTATCTCAAGAAAGGGCCCGGGGGTGGTGATGGAGTGGTGCAGGGGTTGTGGAATTACCCTTTCTCCCTCTTCCCTTCTCCCTTTCCCTCTTGCCCCCTCTTTTCCTCTTCTCTTTTCTCTCTACCCCCCTCCCCCCCGTTTTTAAAAGGAAAACAGCACTTACTGAGCATCTACTCTAGCCAGGCGATGCACAGTGATCTGCACAAGCTAGGCCTGCACATGGGGTGTCTAGTCTAGCGGGACAGAGATGTCTCCAATTAAATGATCCCGGAAATAAACACAGAATGAACAATTACGGTAAATAGTTTGGAGAAAAGGCAAATGATGCTATATGAACATAAAAAGGGGGGTCCTGTCATATACCTGTGAACTATCTGGGCTACACCATTGCTTGGTAATACTTGAGAAAATCAAGAAGTTAGATCTGAGCTTGAATCTCAGCTCCACAACTTACTCCTTGAACCTTAATTTCCTTATCAGTAAAATGAAGATAATAATATTCACTCCCCAGGGTTTATATGTGATTGGAAATACTAAATTTGAAAAAATTAGTTGACACAGTAAGAATTTAACAAAGTTATCTCATTGCTATTAATGCTATAATTCAGTGAGCTAATTTAGAGCTCTCCGATGGGTTTTTCCCGTCATATTAAAATGCCACTGGCAACCTAGTTTTGTGCATACCCAGAACCAGTCTATAAAAATGTTTTAAGGAGCTAAACAATGTCTCCAGCAGTCTTGATGCTAACATGGTCACCCCCCCCCCATAGTTTTATCTACTAATTTTACTAAAGTTGTTATTCAATAACCTATTGACATTTCCGGATAAGTGATGCCTATAGCTTTCTCTCTTTCCTAACTTTTCTTTCTGTTTACTTTCAGAGGTCCTTTTTTGGGCACGGGAAGGTGTCAGATTCTCGCTGGCATTCGGGTTGTATATTAGTTGCAGTTGTCAGAAACTGAAGTCGCGCAGACTGAAGGGAGAAAGGGAGGCTTTTGGCTGATGCAATTGAAAAGTCCAGTTCATTCTCAGACACAGCTTGACTCAGGCACTCTGATGATGGAATTAGGAATGGCTCCTGGACTCCCTTCCTGAGCTCTCCTCTTCGTTACCTTCCTTCTTAGGCAGGCTCCCCCTTCACGGTGGTTAGCTCCAGCTTTACATTCCACCCGCTGAGCCACCTCAGTGGGGAGGAGACTGTTCTGTTCTCAGTAGTTCCAGCAAAAGTTCCTGGGCTGGCTCTCAATGGGCCACCCAGAGCCAGTCACTGAACTGGTGTCTTCTCATTGCGAGGCCTGAGTGGCCTGCCTGCTGTTGGAGCTGGGGGGTGAGGGGAAGACACCCGAACTACCTGATTACGGAAAGTGGGGATAAGTGGCTCCCCAGAGGAAAATCAATATGTTATGCCTACAAGGAAGTAGTATATATTGTGCAAACAACATGCAAACCAAGCAAACAGTTAGGCAGAAATCCACTATAGATAAACAATTAAAACCACCTCTGTTCCTGCTTGTGGTTTAGGTGGGAGAGAAATTGTTGATGAGGTGACACTCAGGCGTAATAGCTGCTCATTATTGAGTCTTAACTGTAGGCCAGGCAGGGGGCTATGTACTTTTGCGTCTTATTTCTGATATTCATAATAGCCCTACAAACTAAGTATTAAAATCCTTGTACAGACTAGGAAACTGATATCTAGTGAAATTTTATCACTTGTTCAAAGCTTCCTAGCCGGTCCGGTCAGTGGTGGAGGCAGCCTTTGACCTCCAGCTTTCCTGCTCTGAAGCCCAAGCTTCGATTGTCACATCGCCCCGCAGCGGTGCCCGAGCACTGGGAGGTGGCTCTCCAGGCTCGAGGCGGTGCAGGCACATGCCATTCAGGCCTAGATGACTGGCACATTTTCCTGTGGGAACTAGACTAGGCTTCTTTGTATCCAGGACAGGGTTCTGAAAACCAGGATGTTAGAATCCTGTTCCAAGTATGGTCAGCGACTCTCCTGCATTAATGGATGACCCATGGAAGGCCTGGCACCCTTCGCTTTATCTCTTCGTAAACTGGTGACAGTACTGTTACACTGTTGGGAGATTAATTGGCCCGTTTGAAAAGTTGTGTGTACTGAGCATCACAGCGGAGATTTAAAATGTCAATCTCACCACTGGTTGTGGACTGCTCCAGTTCTTTTGATTAGGGCCTATGTCTTAGTGCCCACCCCAACCCCCCAGACAAAACACCACAGGCTGAAAGTGATAGATTGGGGTGCCAGTTTGGGCTGGTTCTGGTGAGAGCTCTGTGCCTGGCTTACAGATAGCTACCTTCTCTCTGTGTCCTCTGTGGCAGAGAGTGAGCGCTAGGTCTCCGGAGCTGCTGCTTAAAAGAACATTAATCCTATCATATACCACGGCCCCAGCCTTATGACCTCATTTAACCTTAATTACCTCCATAATGCTTCTATCCCTAACAGTCACATTGGGGGTTGGGGCTTCAACATAGGAATTTTGGGGAGACACCGTTCAGTCCACAGCAGGATATGAGTGGTTTATAAGAACTACACATCTACATTGTGGTTTCACTCTCCCCTTTAGATTTGTCGATCGCACCAAATAAGAGGGCCTGGTATAGTGTGTTTCCTAATACTTATTAGTTTTGGATTAAGTAATTTTAAATTACTCATTGAAGTTCCCTGTTAGACCAAAAGATTTTAGAAAATGGTGTGACAAACATCTGGGCATTTACTCTACAAATCTCTATGTGAGATGTGTGAAAATAGAGGTATTAACAAAAGGGTATGAGAGCTCAGAGGAAGAGATAATCCAGGGCCAAGGGAAGACTTCAGGAAAATGCAATGAAATGTTGATGTTACAGGATAAATGGGATTTCACAGGGTGTAGGGCAGAGAGGCATCTGGTGGCTGGGACAGAGTCCTGTATGAAGTGGTGCCGACCTGCTGTAACTGAGGCAAGAGGGTGTGGAGAGCAGTGGAAGCTGCCTCCCAGCTCACTGAGTCAGAATTTGGACTCCCTCCAGTGCCTTGCCCATCCAAGGTACTGGGATTTTATTCTTGAGACAGTGGAAAGCCCTTGAAGGTCTTGCGGAAACGGGGAAGTATCACAGTTAGGTCTGGGTTCTGGACAGGCACATTTTTAAAATACACAGTTTGATTTAGGGGAAAGAGAGCCTAGAGATGGAGGCCTAGCACATGCCATTCCTGCTGTTCCCTCTCATCATCAAAACACTGTTCTGGAGCAGTGTCCACAGTAAAGATATTCCTGACCTGTCCAGACTGAATAATCACTCCCTCCTCAGTCCTTCGATAATTTATGTGTGCTTGTGGTCGCTTATAGAACATCATAGTATCATTATGTGTTTACATAGCTCTCCCACTACTTGACATGAAGGAGGTGTGTGTGTGTGTGTGTGTGTGTGTGTGTGTGTGTGTGTGGTTTTGTTCCCTTCTATTTTGCGTTCCCAGTGTACAG
This sequence comes from Miniopterus schreibersii, assembly GCF_964146895.1. Lineage (NCBI taxonomy): Eukaryota > Metazoa > Chordata > Mammalia > Chiroptera > Miniopteridae > Miniopterus > Miniopterus schreibersii. Next base: position 51,414,021 of record NC_138111.1, on the reverse strand, counting down.
TGCTTGCCACACCATAGACACTCTGTTTTCATTTGTTGAACACTCCCAAGCTCAACCAAGGCTCCTGTAAAAGTCAGGAGAAAAACAAGAAGGGCATTGAAAAGGTTGCTTTGGGCAGAATAGAAAGGGGAAGGCATAGTATGGGTGCAAGGAGGAGACGGAGACAATTTTGAGGGTTCTCACTTGGTCACCTGGATAAGTGTTAATTCCCTCAACAGAGAGAAGGAGCCTGAAAGAACCACTGAGCGTGGAGGTGAGCAGATGAGTTCGGTTTTTTTTGGGTTGCTTAGGGGACACTCCGAGTGGTGGTGTCTAGCAGGCAAGTGAAAACGCAGGTCTGAATTTAGCTTTGTTCCTATCCCAAACCTTTGAAGCGGAAGGTTTGATTGCAATTCCAGAGGGTGAGAAAGCGGGCCAAGGATGTAGTTTTGGGAATGCTGATGTCTAAGGAGATGATAGAAGAATTGGAGTTAATGAAGGAAAGTGGAGTGGTGAGAAGGCAGATAAGTGGGAGAATCGGCATCCATCAGCCAGGGCAGCTCAGGGGCTTTGAATCAAGGATACGGGAAGTTAGGCACATGTTAGGCCAGTCCCTGGCCCGAGAGTTTTATCATAAAAGTAATTTAGTAATAAGAACAGCAGCAGCAAGAATAAAAATAATAGTATTTGCTGTTTTCTCAGTACTTGCAGTGTTCCAGGCATTTTGCTAAATGTTTTTCCTGCACATCTCGAGCCTTAAGCCTGTTATTCCTAATCAGACCTGTGAATTCAAACTCAGAGGTCAGGTCATTTGTCCAAGGCCACATAGCTAATAAGTGTTGAAACCAGGCATGCTTGGTGAACTTTCAAATGCTGCAAAGAATACTAAGCATTTACTTTATTATTATTATTTATTATTATTATTATTTTGGTGGGGGGGCATCTATGGAGATTAAAGTTATCTGCAAAATTTAACTGTTATCCTTGTTAACTCAGAAGAAATGTAATTCTTTCTCCCTTACATGGATGAGAGAATATATGGGTGAGTTACATTTCTTCTGAACTTTTCTCATTTAAATCAGCTGATTCAAAATATATTCATGACTGCAGTGTACCTGACTGCATTAGTATGTGGTATATATGTTAATTTTGTTTTCTATTGTAAAGCCATTAAAAACCATCCTTGTCTACCATTTCCTCTACAGCTTGACTTTTTATATAATAAAGGGAATTATTTAAATTGGGAAGATAAACCTGCATATTTTTAGCAGTTATTTTGTATAGTGCTTTCATGTGGAGATGCACGCTTAGGAGACATACACAATAGCAGTTCCTGAAAATACTTACTCATAACTGCTTCACTCTTATGGATGTGTTTTCATGTATAATTCAGGAAAGAAAAATTATTGCATGTGATAGATTAGTATTAACACATAAAAGTACTGATTTGTGTAGCCTATTTTAGTGCATTGCTAATACTCGAGAGATAACTATACAGTAATTTCTAGGACACCAGACAGTTTAACTCTGCTACTCATGTCATTTAAAGCATTGGCATCTGTTTGCAGCTGTGGCTGTGGCTTCATCTAGTCCTTCGTGCAGGCGACGTTTGAGCAGCATGGATTCCGGTCTGGGTTCACTCAGATGTTGACCACCACCCAGCCTCGCCACTTGGCGTTTCCTGACCTTGGCGTGGGTGAATATCTCTACCTGTTAGGCCATCATAGATGAGGCTGATAACAACAACAAGAATAATAAAAAAAAACAAACCACTGGCCTCTATTCTAGATTCTTAGGAACTGGGGTGGGGAGGAGGTCAAGATAGCTGTGATGGCTGCTTTCGTCCCACCTGGTGGTTTCTCTTACAAAGTTACATTTGTTTCAGAATCACATGCCAGATCCTCCCCTTTAAAAACCTTATCATGCAGAATATGTTCCTTTTTTGCAAAGATACAAACTGCTTTGCCTTCTCCTTCAAATCTTTGGTTTTCTCCATTCTGTATGTCAGAAGTCAGAAAACCTCTTAGAATTTTCACCAAGTTATTGGTTTTTCTAGTTTCTGTGTAAAGAGAGAAAGAAGGAGATTTCCGTTTTTAAACTGTAGCTTTCGTGACAAAAATATTCACCAACTTGGTTAAATCGGAGAGCTCTTGACATGGCTATTGAATTTCTTTCCAGGTGCTGTCTCCTTATTGTCATCCGGTGCAAATAATTGCAGTTTAATATAGATATAGCTTGACGTGTTTAGATTTGGTAAACCCTCTTATCTTCCAAACATGCATCATTTATTTAAAATGCATAGGCATATGTTCAGAACAGAGTTATTTTCAGTGCATATATATTCATTATCCTGTGTGTGAAAGTACATTTCAAATAACAACCACTTCAGTATTTGTTTTTCTTTCGCAACTTCTCTCTCCATCTTGGTTTAATTGAACCCTAGGCCTGAGCTCTTTAAAGCATTCCCATGGAGCCAGGGTACATTTGAACATCTTTGACTGATATAAAATTGCTCTGCTGATCATATACCCATGCATGATAAGATATGCATAAGAAGAAATCTGGTACAGAAGTATAAATAATACTTATCTTTAAGCCAGCATCTGTCATCTGCTTCAGCAGACAGCGCTTGCTTTCTTCCCAGCACAAAAAGGGCTGAAAGATTTATGGAGCAGCTTTGTTTGTGCTCCGTGATGCTTAATCAATTTTTATTAAATTCTAAATTAAAACTTGGCTTTCACTACAGTGACGTCTCTGATGTATAGAACAAGGGGAGATCATGATGCCCTGAAAAGGTTAGGTGATCTGAATCCCCAGTCTGTTTCTTCCTACAGGACTTCTCTTAATAACTTTTGTAAGTCTGGCCAAATCCTGTAGGCTTGCCTAGGGAAAGACAAATACAACCCAAAGTTTAGACTCTTCAGACTTCTGGGTATTTGTAGCTTGTTTTTAGGACCCTCACGCATGTTCCCATACCTGAGGAAGGAATACATAAATTATTCTGATGTGCAGGTAGTCTGCTCATTTTGCGTTTAGAATGGCCTGACAAGTGAAGACTCACAGTTATGATTACTGAATCTTAAAGGTTTTGGTTGTCAAGGCTTAACATTAAATATCTAATGGAAACCCCGGCTTTGCAGCCTTTTTCTGACTAGTTTACCTTATATAAGTTCTACACTTGGAATTTCCTGGACTTTTAATACAAATTTGTTTTGTCGAATATGGTAGGAGACCTGCTCAGAGAACCCAGTTTATAAATGACCATCTTTGTAACTTTATAAGGAATCTAGATTTGTAGTCAAATTGAGATTTTTTTCAGGTGAAAGGTTTAAAAAATATACCTGTGATTGGTTTTCTTAGGTTCTGTATCTATAAGGAGAGGAAGAATGAGATTTAATTACAAATTTATTTCTCTGCGGAATACTGTTATTTCTGTTTTTGAATATGCTTTTTCTTACATCTGGTACACACCAGACCAACCTGTACATGTTATTCCTTTGGAAACATATGTTTGTGGGCCCTGATCCAAAGGTAGCTTATGCATCTACATTTCAAAGTATAAGGTTTCTTACAGAGAAGGGCGGGGGAACAGCGATGAGATTTGTTGTTAATTATTGTTTATTTTCTAGGAAATATGGCAAGCTATAAACTTAAGACCAGAGTATCTGTGTTTTTGAATTATATAATATGCTTCTTAAGAGAAAAGTGAAATAAAGAAAAATTTGGAAGCCAATTCTAACATGCCTCCCCCCAAATCAAGAATTCTTGCTGCTGGCGATTTCCCAGGACTCCTCTTTCCATCGCCACCTTTATACTTTTGACTTATACATTGCCACTGTTTTAGTTACAGATGCCAAGTGCAGATATAGATGCCCATATCGACGCAGTCTACTTATCCGCTTATCATCTAAGTCTTGCCATTTCCCAGCCTTGGTAATGCCCGGTGCACGATGCGTGTGTGGCGAGGGAGGCAATCTTCCATGTCCTGGGATGATTCCGAGCCCGGCCCAGGATGGGGAAGTGGCAGGTCATCGCCGAGCCCACTTAGCTGTCATTTGCCGCAAACCTGTTTGTCCCTGAGTGCATTCTCACCCTGAGCCTTCTGTCTCAGCCGCTGACGATTCAGAAAGACCCCTGGGAGTGTCTGTGGGAGTAAAGGAGAAACCCTGGGTTCCCGAAACGGAGACGGCCGCTCGGTTAGACACACACGCTGGTTCTGAGGCTGAAGCGTCGCGGGGCCTGGCTCTGGAAGCTCGGAGCCGCCTCTGGCCCGTGGCTCGCGGGGCCTGCTGCACCGGTGCCCGCAGCCCGCCGCGCCTTCCCAGGGCTGGCCTCCCCCGCTCCTGCGGAGCCTCTGAGCTGCGGAACGAGGCGCGGGCGAGAGTGCCAGCCGAGGTGGCTTCAAAATGGAACGTGGGGAGTGCTTTCTGGCAGAAGCGCAGCTCGGGCGGGATCGTGTTTTTGACCATGGTCCTTCAGACACTCTGCCAAGTGTTTGTAACGCGATAGGGCTGTTACTATACTTTGCTTTTAACTTTACTTTTGCGTACAGTACGTCGGTCTTGTTTTATAAACTGTGCCGCATACTTTTTGTACCTCTATAAACAAGTGAGGCTGTTGAGTTTTTGGATAAAGTTTGAAGCCGTCTTGTGTTGCTTCCTCCTTGCTTTATGCTCCAAGTTGAGAGCTGAACAGTGAGATCTTTTTTCACACCATTTATAATGCGATGCACATTTTGAAGGCAATTTAAATTCTTTTGGCTCCCCAGCCATATGCTTCAAAATGGAAGCATTATACATGTATGGATAGGGGAATAGGTAGGAAATTGGAGCATAAAGATATATGGCTGGGTATAGAGTGGGGTAATATATTCCCGTCCAGAGAGAGGGAGGAGAGAGAGAGAGACTTCACTCTCTAGGAATTTTTCCAAACTTTAGGCCCAATTTTGCTGGAGAAAATAATATTACAGAAGAAGTTTAAAATGTTTCCACAGGCTATACAAGAACCTTTATACATGCAATTTATACGTCTAATGAGATTTTGGAACCTTACCAGTGTATTATTTGAGAAACTGGCAATATAGTCAAGAGGAATGAACTTTAAGGTATAATGTTTAATGGAGGGACAAAAACTATATTCCTGTTTTAGTATTACACTTTTACTCCCTCTTTTCTTGTGATTTCATTCCTCTCTATTCTCGCCTTCTCCTCTCAATTTTTCTGTTTATTTCTACATTGGAAGAACGAAGTGTAATATTCTTCTTAACACATAAACCCTTTCACTCTGTCTCTCTGGAGGATATTTTTATTGTTTTCATAATTCATTCTGCCTGGGTAGAAAACACCAGATTTCTTCAATAGTCTGAAAATAATTTATACTTTGCTTAGATAGAAATATCCTGTTTCTGAACTTTTCTCATTATAATCATGTGGGCTTCTTGTGGTTACACCACACTGATCATGTGGATATCATTATAAATTAATTTGGCTGATGTTTGGGTTGATACATTTATATATGTATGTATATATATGTATGTGTGTGTGTATATATAGAGACACATATATAAAAGCTAGAACAGGGATCCCTTTCTCACGTAAGCTTGCTTCCTTCTACTTTTTTCCCTTTTCCATCTTAGATAATCAATGGCTTCTCATAGGAGATGAGATACAGTAAGTAGCTCCTTCTGTCACTTTTGTCACAAATGGGAGTGCTGTGCCAGCCCCGGAGTTGCTGTACTTTTTCCTGAGGGAGGTAGCTTGTGGGTTAAGCATACCTCTGGTGCTTTTTCATTTAGAGTAATAGTCTCAGAACGCACACACATGCCGTTTCCCCCCTTTTCTCAATACAGAAATGGCGGGAGCTTTGGACTGAAAGACTTAATGGAATTTACACATTATTTTCTCTGTGGTCGTTCTGTAAAAATAGTTCTCCAAGTTACGCTGTTGTTCTGTCGAACATTCTGAAAACAAAATGCTACAAACCTTTTGGGTTAAACTAAATTTAGAACACATTTTCTAGAACCCTCTGTAATATGAGACATTACTGAATGCGCCTGTAGAATGCAAACTTCGTATCATAAACTACAATGTATAACATAACAGCTTTTGAAAAATTATCATACAGGGCACTTTCACCATCAGCTGACCTTAGGCTGTTTAGGAGACATGAGGGAAAGCTGGGAATTGGGAAACAAAAAAGAGAGGGAAAGAGAAAAAAACAACAACAACAAAAACCCCTTGCAGGAGCTGAATTCTGTTAATTCATTCATTATTTTTGAGGAGAAGGGTGGAAAAGCCCGCAGCTTTGTATCTGAGCAGGGTGAGACCGTGTTACTGTTTATCTGTACCTTTTTCCTCCGGTGGCAAGAGACGTGAAGAATAGACACTCACTCCCAGAGACACCGAGTTCCAGGGCACTGACTCATGCGGCCACAATGAAATGCGAGGATGCAGCCATTTCCTACCTTTGTTTGGAAATGAGCTGATTGGACCAGGCGGATGTAAGCCCTCAGCTGCAGGGCTTTACAGAAGGAAATGCTTTCGCTCTCTCTTAAGCACTGGATGCTGTTGAGCAATTTCTTTGTATTTGACTGGATCCACCAATGTGAAAATGTTTCCTAGAGGAGCTGAAATTCGGCCCCGGGACCCTTCTGTCCCTTTGTGCCCATGTAGTCTTTACCCGAGGGCCTAGAGTTGTACCCACTCCTTTTAACGGTGGTGCATTTTAATTGTGGACTTATGTGCTGAACTCATCCTGCAGGTTCTCTCTCCCTGGAGTAGTCTTGTTTTTGTTTGCAGCCTCCCATCCAGTGGTGACTTCCAAGCGCTCTAAGATCTGGGCTCTGCCTCCCATTCTTACCCAGGCCTCACTCCACCTGCTTTCTTAGTAGCAGCAGCACTACCATCTCACTGTTTCCAACACGAGTCTCAGGAGCTCAGATCTCCCTGTTCTTTCTTGTGGGAACCCTTTTCCCCCAGATCATCGCAGGGCTTGCTCCCTCACCCCATTGAGAGGTCTGCTCAAGTGACACGTGCTCAGTGAGTCCTCCTGCCACGTCATCCCTCTCCTCGCTGGAGCTACCTGACAGGTTTCACATCTGTTTGTCTCTTGGTTTATCGGCTCTCAGCCCCACTGGACTGTAAGTCTCATGTGGGTTGGGACTTTGATGATCTTGTACTCTTTTTCCTGGCTCTAGAACACAACCGAAAGAGTGTGAGAGAGTGTGTGTGTGTGTGTGGTGCCTAGCACTATGCAGAACCTGTTAGATACACAATAAATGTCTTTTGAATCAGCAGTGTAGACCTTCTGCAGTGCTAACCTCTCATGTTGGGCCATTCGGCAAGGTATTCCACTTCTGGATGCCTTGGCTTCCCCATTCTGTAAGTGGAGACAAGAATTTTGCACATCCCAGAGGCATCATGGGAAGTCTCGCCATGGAAAGGGAACTTTAATCATGAGGAGATCAAACACTAGTTTTCTTTCATGAAAAGGAAGCCAGAGATCATGAGAAGGGGCGGTGCTTGGTGGGCAGTGGCGTGTCTCAGGTGTTCAGGGTTTCCCCTCTGCGTGTGGCCCTTAGCACTTCCTCAGTGGTGATACTTGTGATGAGCCTGTGAAGGTGCGTGAGGGCAGAGCTGACAATGGCTAACGCCTGAAGGATCACTTGGGGGTCATTGTAAAGCAAGAGAATGAGAGAGATAGAAATTGGCTCTAAAGAGAGCACGCGAAATTCTAGTTTATGGTCATATTTTCCACCTTCAGTTCTTGGACCTGATCATCAAGCAGCCCTTCCAGGATTTCAGACGTGTGATTTTTACCTGGAATGTATCAGGGCTGGAAACAATTGTTTATGTTTATGCAGTTTATAATTTTGCAGTTTTGTGTGTGTGTGTGGGTTAGTGGCCCTACTGTTCAACTGGATGGCAGATCTGTGTTAGGAGGATACCATATGCACAAGTATTTTCTTAACTAATGTTGGCGTTTGCCACTGGTGTTAGGGGAGGAAGGAGAAAAAAAAAAGAGTAATTCTGGAAGCTTTCCAGTAAGGGGTTAGGAAAGAACTTAGGGACAAATGCTCCTACTTGGAACATAACACCAAATAGTGGTTTTTTTTGGTGTGTGTTTTTTTTTTTTGTGTTTTTTTTTTTTTTTAAGAGAAGCCAAAATTAAACACAGTAGAGTTTACTGTTTGCTAATCAGCATGTGTTTACTTTCTCTTCCAAAACTGAAGTTGCCAACCAATACATTTCCTACCCAGTGCTATGAATCTGTCCAAATAAACATGGGAAGTAGTAAAACAATGACACCACATGAAAAATATACCCTCATTCATTAAATAGAATCCAAAAAATTCTCTGGAATTTAATTCTAGCAATGAAGTGAGGGCTGTTTGGTCTCTGAAGGGGGGATAGTGACTTCCTCCCTTGGTTAGGCCAGCGTGGAAGAACACGTTTTTAAGCGGCCGAACAACTCTACATGCGTTGGCTTAAACCTAGAGAGATGAAAATGGATTATTTCATGTCAGCTCCTCACCCACATTTCCAGTGGACCAGGGCATTTTTGGGGATAACGTAGTTTTATGATAATTATAAGTGTAAGCAGTTTGTAGAATTCATATAATCAATTTTAATTTTTATCTCCATTACTAAAGATTACCGACAAGGAAGTTGTCGAGCTAAAATTAAGGAGTGCTTCCTTAGGAGACTGTAAACATACAGGCAAAGAGAAGTTATAAAGAGAAGCTTTTATTTTGTGGTCAGTCAATTTTGGAGTATAAATACGAAAGCAGTTGCTTCTAAAACCAATATTGTAGAGAACCTTAAATTCTTAAGGATCCCAGTTTACTTTAGCTGTCAGAGAGCAGATTCGTGTACTGTTGGGATCTATAATGCATATGCATATCTTTGTTAAGAAACAAGAATAGAAGAGGGACATATAGTGATTATGTTATTATTGTTATAGTTTAAATCTACCTTTAAAAACCATCCAGTATTCTCCTTCTTCTGGAGCCCAGACTCCTTCAAAGCTGACTTCTCTCTTCTATCTAGAGAGCATAATGGTTTTAGGAAAAATATAATATTAGTCATTTACTATTTAATGTGAGTTTAAATAACTGCATTGAGCTCTCGGTAGTAGTTACAGTAAAAACCCTACGAGTCCTCTAGAGTAAAGTTCAAGCCTTGGGGATAAATGGTGTAGTCTGATAGAGACAGGCATTCTTACTGCAGAGTGACTTTTTCTCTCTCCTTATACAAATAAGACCAGCCCCTTGACCTTTCATATCAGCCAGGCCCTAGTGATGCTTCTGGGTGAGCATCAAAACAAAAGGCAGTTGGTTCATTGAAGGCCATCTAGCACCTAATTGTAATTCAACATTACATTAACATTAGAGTTGTTCTGTCTACAGCACTACAACAGTGCTTTTCTTAAATAAGAAATCATCTGAACAAATGTACATCTTCATATTAGTTCAGTAAATGGCATATAACCAAATAACAAATTTAAATAAAGCCAATATTATAACACATGAATACCCAAATGGATCTCTTAGGATGAGATAGCTTTTGTCAAAGTCATCAACCAAAAGCTGTATAAACCTTGGTTCTTGCCCTTGTTATCTATTCTAATCATTTATAGATAAGGAACCTGAGGCCTTCAGCACTCAAGGTCTCACAGAGCCTCCTGTAGCTGGTCAGGAGCAGGACTGAGTCTAGATGTAGTAAGAATCTGAATATAGGACTCATTCTACTCTATTAGGCTACCTACTAAGTTTCAATGATGTCCTTCGAATGCCAGATCTTTTTATTAAAGCTTTTCCAAGCCTAAATTTAAAGGAATAAAATGTAGAGAATTAGTGATACTTTCCTGAAAAGCTAGTGTTAGCAGCTGCTTTCAACATTCAACTCATACCTGAATTTATTAGTCCAGTGGTGTAAGTCATTAGTTCTGTGTAACTTTTTCATCTGACAGCCACATGTATTGATATACACATATATAGATACACCCCTATATTTACATACCTACACGCTTCTTGGTGTTAGAGAGTGAATATAGTGGGACTGTTCTATGTACCCTTTAAATTGAAGGAGAAAGTGGGAAGATTTTAGAATAGTGGTGAAGTTCAGTCAGCCAGTTTCTCAGCAGGTGAATGGATAGTGAGAAAGCAGAGATGAAAAGGACCGATGCCAGGCCTTGACTTCATGGGAATTAGTGGAATGTGGGTAGGGAGATAGCCTACCAAGCTTGCTAAAAGTATGGGAAGAGTTACAGTGTTGAAATATAGACTCTTAAAGGTACAAAAGGAAGAGAGACCCATACACCAGACCAGTGAAGGCTTCCACAATGAGAGTTAATCAGGGACAGGGTGGTAGTGTTCCAGGGAGAGGAAATAGCATGTTTGACGGCTGGGAGAGAGCCCTGGAATGGAAAGAAGGTCAGTGAAGGTGAAACTTCAGTAGGTACATCTGCCTGTTGTTTCTGTTCTTCAAATGATTCAGTGTGATGATAGTCACTGTTCTAAGTTCCCATTGTAAACTCCTAAATTCTGTGTGAAGCATTTTTCTGACCTTATTGTTTGCTCTTTATACTGTTTCCCCATCATATAACATTCTCTGTAATGTCCTGTTGGAGTAAAATTATCATTATCATCAGTAGACATATTTATTAAGTACCCAGCAGTTGTGAAGCCTTGCATACTAAGACTACACATCCGAATCCTGATTATAGTAAAGGTTTCAAAGTCTAAAAGATTAGGTTGTATGAGGTGTATTCAAAGAGACTGAGTGTGCAGCCTTGAAGGGTTTTTTTGTTTGTTTCCTACAATTCTTTGATCCAGTGACTTATACCTTATTATTCCTATTCTCACCTCCTTGGTTCATTTTCTAAAAATGTATTTGAAATGTTTAAGACATCCAAAAGTATAAATATTTCAGTAAACACATGCATTACCCAGTTTAAGAAATAAAAAATTTTAAAATTTATTTGAATAAAACTAAAAATAAGTAAAATTTAAATGAATAAATAAATAAAAACATTTTTTTTAAAGTTAATAAAAATACCTGTATGCTTTCTTCTCATCTTATTGCACCAAGAGGTGGCTTCTCTCTTAAATGTTGGGGCTGTTGTTCCCAGTACTCCTCTTACATGCACTTTTTTTGCATGTGAGTTTTATAATGTTTTTGGTGCCGAGAACTATAGTCACTTGGCCATCCAGTCTAGAGAGTAATCCTCTGACCCTTTACTGAAGGGTCGTTTCTCCTAGATTTGACAGTCAAAGGACTGTCAAAGGATGAGTCAAAGGACGCCAGGCTCCAGGCTTGGGTTTTCCAAGAGTCACCAAAGTTCTCTAAGCATCCTGTCCTTGACATGTAACATAATAATGTAGCATTGCCCTCAATTCTCGTTTTGGTGATTATAATCGATAGATGCTTTATATATGTAAGATGATATATAAATTACAGAGAAATTTTCCTGTTGAGTATTGGAATGAGTGCTGATGATAACAAAAGTGTCCTCTGGGTCATTATTTCATATCATAATTAATAGACTGGAATGGAACTGAACTAGTTCATCTCACGGTACTAGTTAATTTATTCTGTCTTGTACATATGCCCACTTTGCAATACACGCATTTTGCAAACAGATAGGAAAGAAGAACAGCAGAACAGCTGAACGCCAAACCTCATGCTTTACCAAAGCTCTTTATGGTAAATTGTTAGATGTTTTTCATGAAAATTTTTGGGATCACTTTCTGAGAAATTCCTTTGCATCTGGAAATTCCAGTTACCCGTGAAGGAATATAAATGGTTTAATTGTTGCTTGCATTTGGAAAGAGAATATTTTAAGCTCTGTTTGTGTGGATTTCACATTTTCAACATGATTTACTATCTTTGGGGCTAAACCACATGTCTGTAAAGGATCTTTTGAAGAGCAGTAGTAATGCAGTTAGCTTAGGAGATGTCACAACTTAAGCTTCCTGCGCTTGGCCTTGATTTTCTTAGAAAGTGAAGATTTTCTGCTCTATCTTATCAAGAGCAAATGCAGCATGTGTTAGCAGAAGGAAGGAGTCAGAGGCCGGCCTGCCCTCACACCCTGTCGCCCTGTCGTGCTGAGGGTGCCAGTTTGCTAGGTGAAAACTGGCAGCCCTGGGCTCTGCTTCAGGGACGCCTGCAAGTAGGTGGTGGAGCACTCCTGATTTCTGTGATCATAGACCATGCTAATTGCAGAAGATAGCACATAGGCAAATGAATTGATATGAATACTTTAATAAAATAAGATGAATACTCATAATAGGAACTTGTTAATGTTTAGGGTTCTATGAATCATTGAAGAGACATTGAAGAATGTAAGGATTCTGTTCCTTAAATTTCTAATTAAAAAATTTTTAAGGTGATGTCCATCTTAGAAGAGTTTAATCCTGAGGCTTGATCGCTGGCCCTCTAAGACCTTAAATGGACCTTCAGACTTCATTCCTGTACCTGCCAACTATTGTCTTCCAGTCTTTCTTCTCTGAGTGATTTCTGTGACGTAGAATAAATCCGGTGACTTTTATTGATTCATTTCTCTTTCCTTGAGCAAGGAAGTGGTGTTCCAGCAGCTGACTGTCATCTTCCCTGGTGGCAAACGATTCCGAAGGCACCTAGGACCACTGTGCGTTTTGCGTGCTTTGCAGCGGGAAGACCAGGCACGCACAGAGTTAAGCCCGTGGCTGCTCTGTGCTAAGCGAACTTTCCCAGTGTGGCGGGGTCCTAATCCCTCAGCAGATGCTTTACGGGGTCTTGTTATTGTCCAGAGTGGCTCCCGTATGAGAAGACGCAGCCATGCAGAAATGGCACAAACACTGTTGACTTCCCCACCGTGGCTTATGGCTTTTCCTTGTTAACATCCGTGAACCCATTTCATCTTTCCCTAGCCCTAGAGGGTGACACTTTCCCTCTCTGCACCTTCAACTCATTAAAAACAAGAAAATAAAACAACAACAGTAAACTGGAATTGAATTATACAGTTCCTTACTGATAAGAGGTTCTGATTTACCTTGGGATCTTTTGAGTTTGTTGTTGTTGGCCAAGACCTTGTTTCTTTCTCAAGTCTTTCGGCCACATCGTGCCCTTTCGAAGCCTTTAAGTCTGTAATACTATATTTTGTGAAGAAGCGGATAAAAAATGAGATTTTTTTCCCCCCTCCTTGCTTTTGTTAACCCGTTCTTGCTTTAGACTCCAACAAAAAGGGTTTTTGTTAACTGGAGCTTAAAATCGGCCAGCTTGCAAAGTATTCTCCGTTTTTATGCAAGGAGGATTAGCTTGGCATGTTATGCAGTTCCCTTGTACGAGCCATTCACGTGTCCTGTCACAAGGTGTATAATTACTGCACTTCACCATCAGCAATCATTCTTAAGTTAAAACCTGTTTCAAACCTCTCATTAATATAAATCATACCGGGAAGGTAGAAAATACACCTTCAAAAAGCACCAAGTGTTAGGGAGTTAATCTGTTCTTTTCATAATAGACCCAGAGTAAATAATTTTTACTTAGCGCTTTTCTCTCTATGCAATCAAAATAGTTTGTGATAAAAAGATCGGGTATCAGGGATTGCATAAATGTGCAGTGTTTTATTCAGACAAGATTGGCCTTCCTGCTTGGTGCCAGCCTCGTTTTCTCTCTGTCACCCTTGAACCGTGAAGTGTGTAATCCTCCATTCTTTCAAAGTTAGCCCCCTGACAAAATTTCCTGTCTCCCTCTCTGTCCCCTCACCCCGCCCCCAAACACACACACTCTCTCACACACACAGTCGCTCATACATACAGATTCAGGAGGGAGCAAAATGTTTTTATTTTTAGGTCTTTCTTTCAATGAACTATCCCAGCATGCTTAGCTAGCCATCTAAATGTATAAACAATGTCTTAAAGAATGATTTTTCTTTCATGGAAGAGCTATAGTTGGAGGACACAAATGCCCAGGGTCTATGTATTCAATAGTGGTTTGTTCCAGTGTAGGCACAGGCGGTGTGGCCGCTCTACAGGGAGAGCCTGAGCTTCTCATCTTCCTGACATACAGAGGTCACGTCTACCTTTCCTGTTAGCCTTCCCGCCCTCCCCCCAAATCCCCCTGCCTCTGCCTCCGAGCTCTCCTGGGAGGTTCTGCCCAAGTTAGGGCTTCTAGGTGAGGGAGTTAGGCAGTCTCAGGAAAGCGCTTCAAATTCTTACACATCCTGAAAGGCCCCGCCTGGCCTGGCCTTTGCCCACTTCTCCAAACACATTTCCCACTTCTCTCCCTCAAGCTTCTGACTCATCTTTATCTCCTTTCTCTTTAAATTTGCCCAAGAACCCTCCTTTCTTTTTTCTACCCGAAGGCCTTCGCTTTTACTAATTCACTTCCCCCAACTAATTTTTACTCATCCTGCAAGTCTCAGCGTAGGCCCACCTTCCTTATTTCTTCCACAGAATTTTAATTAGCTGCCAACGATGTACCAGAAATGATTCTAGGTCTGTGGGATTCAGAGTTGATTTGGACAGGTGACCTCCCTGCTCTCGCAGGGCTTCTATCCTAGGCAGGTCGTCAACAGAGATTCTCGTCTCGGCATTCTTTTCCATGTTGGCTCCCTTTTTGTTGCATTTCCATGTCGTTCTGTGATTTTCCATAGCATTTCTTCAGTTTATTCCACAACTACTTATTAATGCCTGTTGGGGAATATTCATCAAGCTTGGACAAGTTCCTTCTTCCCTGATGAAGTCTAAGCTCCGTAAAACGTGGTCAGACTTCCTCTCTGTCCTGTGTCCATCCCAGAAGGCACTCAGTAGCTGCTGAATGAATGGATAAAGGAATGGCTTTGGCCCTGTCTCAAACGTCTTTCAATTATACTCTGCCTAAATTCTTTTACATCGCTCTGTTATACTGTCTTAAACGTTACTCTAGTTAGAAATCCATTGGGATCAACAGGCTTTTCCTTAAATAAATTAAAAAAGTCAGGTACTGAAAGCAATTGTTTTAAATTCCTATCGTCTGTTATTCTTTTAGCACGTAGGAGTGGCTGCAGGAATGGGGATAGAGGTTAGGTTGAGAGGTTACATTTCTAGGGCTTGGGGCAGGAGGAAGTCCCTGGTGGTTGGCCCGGTGAGGGTCTTGCACAGGGCGCTGGAGCCGGGAAAATGGCTCTAGGGAGGTGGAGAGGAGGGCCAGGAGGGAGAGAGAGGGTTTCAGAGTTAAGCCTGGGGTTATTTCAGGAATTTATACTGAGAGAGCTAGGAACCCCTTTTCTTCCTCGGCCCTTCTGGAAGAAGAAGGGGAACTAAAATAAGTGAAGAATGTTTATGTGCAGGGACTTCACATATATTATTTCATTTAAGGCATTATTTGATCTCCAGTGTATATTTCAGAATCAGGTCTCTTTGATTCCAGAATTAGAACATGTGAAGCTGGCACTCTGTGGCCTCTTGGTGCTCAGTTAATGCCTGTTGAATGAATGAATTTACTGTATAAATATTCGATCTTCATTTTGGCATAATTCTGCAAGCCGGCTTCCCTAGCCTCAGAATTCGTATCGGTGCTGTCGGTATAATAGTGGAGTTGCATTCAGGGTTGAATCGAGCTTTGTGAGCTGGTATGAAAACCCGATCGCCCTGTGTGATACTGTTTCAGTAGAAGAATTCAGTGTGAGTTCCAGACCATTGACTCACCTGTGAGCTTTTGGAGCTCTGCTCCTTGGTATGTTGGGGATTACCTGTATGTGAATGTGAAAATTATATGAAGTTAAATCTTATGTATTCTATTTTACTGCGATAGGGCACTTTTTTCCTAATACTGAATTTAAGTGGTTCTCTCTCTCCCTGTGTGTTTTTTTCCCCCTCAGCCTCCTCAAAACTTTTTTGTAAGTCGGTAGTATACTTAATAATGATAGTAATAAAAATTACTACCTAAAAAGATTTAAAAGAAGTAAAGAGATAAAACCATTTCTAAGATGCCAAAAACATAACACCTTTTGATATGTTCTTATTTCATATTGAGTTACCAGGAACATGACATTAAACTGGTTTTGGTTTGGTTCAAGTGAATGAGAAACCACATTAGTGTTGAATTCCAGTAAGATTAAAATACAGTCACACAGAGAGACCCCAGATGAGCTGAGAGAGCCAAACCATAACATCCTTCCTTATATAATGGTAAAGCCTAGCCAGAAATCTTCACTAGAAAATTTGGAAAACTAAGCATACATTAATTTACAAATAATTTAAATTTATTTATAATGACTAAATCTCCAATAAATTCAATGAAAAATGAAATGTTTACTATTTTGATCACTAAAATTGAGTGTGTGGTGGCAGTAAGTGGGCTTTTGTACATGGGTTCAAGTAGAACATTATTTGGTTAAGATGTGGGAAGCACTATTAAGAAACATAAGGTTCATTCAGGAGTCTGATGTCTTTGATGTGTATGATTCTCTTCTTATGATTATTTTTAGAGTCAGTTTGAACACAGTATCTTTAGAGTTACTTCTGTTATTCTACATATAGGGTGTCCCAAAAATGTATACACACACTTTAAATAATTATAATGGTAGTGTTTACAAAATATGTTTCATTTTCAAAATTGAGCTATCAGCTGTTGAAGTGTGTATGCATTTTTGGGGACACCCTGTATTTAAAAAGATATATAGGAAATACAAAGTTGGATGAGAGATCTGAATAAAGGAAGATTAGTTAATTACTCAGAATCAGTTAAAATGAAATTTTAAACCTTTAAAAAGTATGTTAAAATATATTTATAAAAATTATATACAATTAAAGTAATGGATCTAGGTTATTTCAAAATCCTGAGAGGGACTGTGGGTCAGTGGATGGAATGCAGGTTGTGGGGACCAGGAGGCTCCTCTCTGCAGCCCACCAATAGCATTAACTAGGTCACGTTTAACCTCCTGAGGCCTTTCTTTCCTCCTCTGTTAGATGGAGCCGATAATAATGGTATCCACATTGATGGGTTGCCTTAAGAATCAAAGCCACCTTTTGTAAAGCTTCTTGTAAAATGCTTGTTTATCATTGACATCTACAAATGGTGGCTATTTTCATCAACAATTATATAGCATTGGAGGAAATAGATATTTAAAAAAATGATTACAAGTAAGTCAATATACTGATACTAGTTTTCATGACAGTATTCATATTATTTAGGTTCAGGGAAAATATCCAGTTCACGAAAATCCACAGTAGCCCTTCTCCCCCCCCCCCCCATTAAAATACATTTCAAGTCTAAAGAGAGACATTCAAGAGCAGTGTTTTCTAATTCTTCATAGAGTTTTAAAAATTTCATCAATTCTTTGTTCGTTCAGAAGACAGTAGTTTCTGAGCACCTACTAATATTTCACGCCATATACTACCCCCCAGGAATGAAAAGCACTGGCTTTACCTGCAAGGCTATCACAGTCTGAAAGTAAATGAGCTGGTGAGCTGGTAACCCATTTCGACAGTGCTTAAGTGGCTGAAACCTTCGAACTGATAAATAAGCTTTTAAAGTTGTAGTCATTTTCTGGGCATGTTCAGAAAAATTTTTACTTACACACACACACACACACACACACACACACACACACACACACACACACACACACACAGAAACCCATATTGAGTTTATGATAAATTGGGAAACCATTTAAAGTCTGAACAAAAAAGTCATTTTTACTTTTTAGTCCATGGCAAAGACAATTATTTGAATAACTCCAGTTGTTCATTTCTAAGGTTTCTTTGACTAATACACATTAGACTAATGTGTATTTTTAAAATGTGATTAGCCATTACCTGGCATAATTCAAAAATATGTGCTTTTATTAATAAAGAGCATGTTAAGTTTTTTTCTTAAGACTCATAGACATATATTCATTGCTTTTCTCAATAATGCTTTTACTGAATGGATTTTGACCGAAAATATCCTTCAAATATTGTTTATTAGTTTTTTAAAAAGATCATTCATTTCTCAATGAATTAATATTTTTAACTTTTTTTTACAAAGCCAAATTTTCATCATTAAATGATTTTAGAAAAAAAAATTTGTTCTCTAAAATGTATAGTACATACCTTTTCAATGAATAAATTTTTAAATTCTGTATTTAGCAAAGAGAAGCAATTCAGATTATAATTGAATCTTCTGAACTAGGGTTAAAAAATTTACCTAATCAGTGTTCTAAGTCATATTTTAATCACTTTTATTGAATTGGATCATTCAAAATGAAATAACACATATTCCATCAGAATGACCAATATTATGTACAATCAGCATAAAAGAAAAAAAGATGGTTAGAAACAAATATCAATATATTTCGACCTTTAAATATTTTGTTTTGTATTTCTGAATACTTTCTGGCTTTTTTCAAGGAGATTTCCAGCAAATTTGAGAGTGAATCTTGATACTTTGTTAGAGTCAGACGTGCCTCTAAGCACAATGCCTACTTATTTAAGTTGGAAAACTTATTATTTTTTTATATCAGACTTAGTATCGTAAGCAATGATGGTCTTTTCATATTGTTTTCATACAATAAAATTTTCTTATAAACCTACAGCCATTAAATCACAAAAACACAGGACACTATTTATCACTCTGTCCCATCCCAGAGTTTAATTATTTTCAAATACATCATGTAAAATGTTCTGTTCTTGAGGAAGATTATAATATAAGGGTGAACCAAGTACAATCACTGACTGCTTAAGAACAGCATTTATATTTATTTAATTTTTCATAGCAAACTTTAGGTTTTGGATCCTTGAATATCCATATCAAATGCATTTCCTAAAACAAAGCTACAAGTGCATACTTTTAAAAATGCTTTCAAAGGAAAACTTATAAAATTGAAAAACCACATAGCATCCTTGAATGGAAGAAATTATATACCTATAGTGGTAAAGAAAATATGATAATGGAAAATCCATATTCCTAGGAGAGAACAAGACAGGACAGGTCATTAAACTGAGATCATATATATATATTGGGTTTTGTTTAGGTCACTTTCAATTTCAGTTAGTTTGGTTCTCAGCTGTTTATTTTTAGTGGTTAGATCATAGTTTTTCCTGATAAGGGAGAGTTCCCACACAGAGCTATGATGTGGAGACTAAAAAGTAACTGTAGTATTTAACCGTGATAGCAGTGAACAGACGTCTCAGCAAATGCTGGCATAGTTTTTTGTTGTTGTTTGTTTGTTTGTGTATGTTTTTGTTTGTTTCTGTTTTTAGTCCAGGACTAGTTTTATGCTTTCTGCTTGTTTGAACGTGGCTTTCGAGTAGCCCAGAAGTATCTTAAAAGCTGTTAATTATTCAGGGAAATATAATCGGGTGAGATTGGAAGGAGTAATTGAGGAGGGACTTTTTTGTTTTGTTTTATTTTATTATGAATTTATTTAAATATGGTTTTAGATTATTGGGGCGGGGGGGGGCAGTGCAGGTTTGCTGGAGGGCCAAAATCCTGGAAGATATACACAGAAGACCCATTAGTGGCTTCTTGGTCAATTGGAGTGTAGTCGAGGGGCTGAGAGGATGCAGAGTGGTGGGAAGGGAGCCACAGCCAGGGCCTGTGGACCAAGTGGGCTCCTGGCACTGCGTTAGTCTATCAGTCGCAGGCCCTTCCATTTCCTTATTAGACGTAGATGCAGAGGCACTGAACTAGAGCTGTGAGGAAGATTTTTCTGGTTTGTGTTTCCTTGAAATTAGATTGGCCTCTAACCCATTCCTTTAACACATCTTCCCTCTTTTTCTTCCTCTCTCTTAAACACTGAGGGGAAACATGACTTAAAATTTTACTTTTAGATTTCTCTTTCCTATCAAATTACATAGGGAAAGAGCTTGAAGTATATAAAAGAAAGCTAGTATAATTTTAAGTAATTAAAGGCTACCACATCTTCAAAGATAAATACCCTAAAATAAAATAAAAAATTCTAGAATGCCAATTTTTAAATGTTCTTATCTAAACGTGTTTTAAAGGGGAGATGTGGGTGAGAATTGGACATGCTAAAATTGCTGCAAAGAGATTACGATTCAGAAAAACAATGAAACACAGAAGTTAATTAATATTCCAGGTTTGAACTGGAATCTTATGCAGTCACTTATGGCTAGAGTGTATCAGCTCACTGTACCCAAGTGGAGCCTGGCTTCTGTCCCGAGAAGAATCTTGTCATCAAGTTCCTGCTCTATGAACTGGGCATTTTCCCCAACCTCTCTGAGTTTCTCTTTAGCTGTGTAACTCACTAGCTAGAGCTCCGGGTAACATTCCCGGGGAGCCACAGGAAGGAGGAATGGATTAATGCTGGTTCCAAAGAGTAGGAAAAGTTCTAGGAAAGAAGTGGCACTTGACCTAGTCGGCATGGAACGAAGGTTTCTAAGCTGAGTGGATGAGAACAGACTGGTCTGGGGAAGTAGCATAGGCAAAGGCCCAGTGGCTGTAGTGTCTGTGCTGTTTATTACAAGACTGAAATCAGCATGGTCACCTGAGTATGTTTCCTTGCGGAGACTCTGGGAAAAAAATCTTTTCAATCTCATTCTGGATTGGTAGAGTTTAGCTCCTTGTGGGTGTAGGATTGAGGTGCCCGTTTCTCGGCTGGCTGTTAGAGAACTGCCCTGTTCCTTCCCATGTACCCCCTCCACCTTTAAGCCAGCAATAGCACTGCAGTTCCTTCTCACACTTTAAATCTCTCTGACTTGTGAGTCCACACAAAGAAGACTCTGCTTTTAAAGAGTTCATCTGATTAGGTCAGGCCCACCAGATTACTTCCCCCATTGAAGGTCAACCGTGCTGTATAACAATGTAATTGTGGGAGTAATTCCATCACAGCCCCAGTCCCGGGGACTGTGCAGCACACATAGACCCAGAGGCAGGAAATTTTAGGGACTGCCTTAGAATTCTTCTTTCCACTGGAGGTAATGGGGAGTGACTATAGGTGTCTGAGCAAGAGAGTTAAATGTTTCAGGCAGTGTTCTAGAAAGCTAACGTTAGTGGAATGCATGAAATGTTTTGGAAAAGTGAGAGATTGGAAGCAGTTTATGTGGGAAGTGGTCTTTGCAATATCAAGAAGTCTTTTTACCAATTATGTACTGTTTAGTACTGATCAATACCGATTTAGTACAGTTTAGTTTGGGAAGGGCTTCAGGGCATTGGAAATGGGGATCCAAGGATCAAAAGGAGGACTGGACAACTTGCCCCCTCCTGATTCAAGCCAAGATTTTATTCATTTGTGTTTTATAGAGGGAAAGGGCGGTGCTAAGTAGGCAATCTCTTAATGCCTTCCCTTCTTACTCAGGGTGACCTTCATCTGCTTTATATACTGGCATCTTATTTTTAAATTAATTGTTTCATTTTTATTATTTAATCTGAAAGTAAGTTTGATGACTGCTGGACCTTTCTAACGCCTTCATTTTATAAATGAGAAAACGGTGGCTCAGAGAGGGGAAGCGACATAACTTGTTAGAGTTTCTTAGCTTTGCCAAGCGCGCAGTTTAGTTTGAGAAGAGCAACTCACTGGTAAAGACTGAACACAGGGCGCAGAGGGCGTACGAAAGGGCAGCTCGCTAAATTATCGTGGATTCCAAGGAAGGCTGGCACTGACTTAGCTTGGGATTTGTCAGGAAAACTTCGTGGGAGAAAGTGGGTCTTAGCCTGGCTATTAAAGGAAATAATGGAGAGAGAATGAGAATTGCCTAAGTAAAGGTCTACAGACAGGGCCAGCTCTGTGCAAAGTTGGGAGCGGGTAAGAGAAACTTGAGGGGCAGTGTGGGGTAGTGGCTGTGAGTTTCAGGGTCTTACGCCCTTGAACTGCATGACATTGGGGATGTTACTTTGTCTCATGGAGCCTCAGTTTTCCCTGCTGTAAAATGGGACCAATACTTATGCACATATAAGTATATAATAACATTTTTATAGGTCAAAACCAGTTGCCTATCTGAAATCTCTTATGTTTCAACCTAATCTGTTCATATCTCATAGGGTTGTTGTGAGGCCCGGGTGAGATAATGCATGTTTAGCACAGAACCTAGCACATACTCAGCACCGAATGTGCATATCAACTATCTGTAGTATTACTCAAGGAATAGGAGACTTCAGACTCTGCCTTTTAGGTAGAGGGGTTAACCTTGCAAGCCGAGAGAAGTCTTTTACTTTGAGATACAGGACAGTAGCCGCGTTACAAGGGAGAGGATTACAGGTTACAAGTGAAATGTGAGAATATCAACCAGACCTAGGGTCAGGATGGCAGATAGTCTCTTGATGTGTCGACATTTGGCTTGACCTGGGGATACAAAGTTTAATAACTTGCTTCAGGTTGCATTCCTTGAGAAGCTTGCAGACCTGGGAGGGGAGCAGAGGGCTGGCAGACAGGATAAAACCTAGTTCAGAGCAGAAAACTCTCCCTGAGAAGGGGAGAGAGGGACAGGAAGGCAGACAGGAATGAGATGTGAGTTCCGGGTGGGGGTGAGAGGGGTGTCAGATCTCACTGGGTGAAGAGAAGCTCTGGGGGGTGGAAATTCACTAGTGATGAGAAGGGCAAGAAGTGAGGAAGTTAGGCTTTAATGAAGGGGTTTTCCGGAAGGGAAATGAGGGCTCCTTAGGGAAGAGCAAAGAGCTGGGAGAAGGGCCGGAGGAGGGGGAGGAAGTGTGTGCAGGGGTGACCTTTGTTAGTGTGGAGGACATGGGCGGGATGGGTACGCAGATGTGAGAGCTGTTGGCTGTGACCTACTGGTAAGGACACTTGTGGGTCAGGTCCTGCATCCAGAGAGACAGTGGGAGGATCTGGGGGCTCTGGGGCAGGGTTCCTGATTCCCTGAGTTCTAGTCTGATGGAAAGGAGGACCGCTTGTGCAGAACAACCCCCCTCTCATTGTCTGCCTTATGATATTTGGAGAGTGCCACCTCTTTCCCTTACATAATACATGGAAGCAGAATCCGAGCATCTCTCGGAGCCTGTGACCCACAACAAGGGCTTTAAGAGGGCTTCCGAGAGCTGCGTTTACCTTGTTTATGATGCATGTACTAATTAGAAAGAGCTCTGTTCTCTTTGTGGCCTAAGACTTTGCAATGGATCTACACTGTCATTATTAGCAGTAATAATGAGATAAAAATTTAGAACAGGTGTCTGGTAATCCTTGGTGGAGAGAGCTCAGGGGATCTTGTTCCCGACTTTGCCTTCTTTCCACCTGGAAAGGAGGCGGATGAGCCCATCAGACCACAGGCTGTTGGGCAGAGATTCCTTGGCTCAGTGTGAAGAAGGCATGGTATGCTGAGGTTGCTGTGTACAGGGACGGGGGTCGGCTGCTTTGATGCTCTCCCAAGCCTGGAGATGGGGAGAGAAGTGGCTTTGGTGAAGAGCCAGCCTTTGACGGGGAAGTTATTCTAGTTTCCAGGCGTGGAATCTTTCCTTCAGAGTCACAGGGTACATTCTGATGTAATGAATCAAGACTTTGGCTCTCTCGAGAAAGCATGATATGTTTCTTTATTCATGATCGCTTTAATTCCACCGCATTAAAGAAGGATATGCCACCTTCTTCTCACCTGAAGAGCCCCGAATTTCTTAAACCTCATAGAATCTACTGTTATTTCCTCAAGTCCTTTCTGAGTTCTGCCCTGGAGTGTTTGCAGGCAGTTACATTTATCTCTGTTATATTACTCGCCATTTGGTTAAAAGAAAACAAACTCCAGCAAAAATACCTCCTCCACAAAACACATAGAAAATGGGAGTAAACATGTGAATGAACAAAATCCAGGCTTGATTCAGTTCTCTCGCAACAAATGTAGAGTTGTTTGTAATTTTGAGTAAATGAGTCTGCAAACCAAAATAGTTAGTAGGTTTAATTTTAGGTTTACAGTTTTGACATTGTAACCCTAAATTACATCTTATTTGGAAAGATCTCTTCAATTTAGATGTGTGTTTTTTTTAACCTACTGCCACAAAATGACTCTATATTAAAATTTCTCTGAAGGTAATGTAGCTTTATCTATTAGCCGAAATTAATGTATAGATAATAGTAATATTTATTATTAAGATAATACATGATATCATTATTTATTTGCATCCTAGATTTGCTCTTCTTGTTGAAAACGTTGGTAGTCCTAAGTACACCAGATTCAAAACCAAACCAAACCAAACCGAACCAAACCAAACCATTTAAACGTGGCAGGGAGGCAGTAGTCAGAGGATGTACCAAACTCCATGGAACGTAACATTTTAGGGGAGACAAAAGGCTAAAGCAATCAGAATTTTTCCCAAATGGGGTTATCTGTGTGAGTTTCATTAGCTGCTCTTTAATGAATAACTAGTACTTAAAAATTGTTTCTGTAGTTGGAGAACGAGGCAGTTATTTAATGGTATCCAGTTAAAGCTTGTCGGACACAAAGAGAGGAATGGTTTTTGGTTCCCTAGAGGGCAGGAAGTGTTTCTTTAAAAATCGCTAGGTGGTGCCTCCAAGAGCAACATCAACAAACAGGTACTTAATAAATGTCTTCTGTTGATGGCAGTGGTCAGAGGGAAGATAGATCAGTAACTGAAATTACCTGGATTTACAAGGCTAAAGGCTAATAGAAATCTAGGCATTAGCTACGATCAAGGCGAATACACTTAAATAAATACATTTCCACGTGGAGCTCATGGGAAAAGGGACAGTGCATTTCACATGCGAAACCCCAGACCAACTCTGGACAGTAATAATAGCCTCTTTTGGCCCTTGGTAAAATCCCCTATAAACTAAGTACCAAAATCAAATATAAAAAGTGAAGGGGACTCTGTAGACTGGTTGAATGACATTGTAGTCACTGGACTCTCAGGAGGCCAGAAGCCCAACTAGAGTTCTACAATAGCACATTCCTGCTTGCCAAAGACCTTCAGAGTCTCGCATTAATGTATGAAAAGTTTTTTTCAAGTGCCTTGTTAAAGCTACGCTGGCTTGGACAGAATGCCAGTGGGTGGAGTCTGGGTTTTATCAGGTGCTGCTTGAGGAAAAACACTTATGGTAGTTCCAGAAAGCACTGAAAACAGAAACAGGGTTTGGGGGTTGTTCTTTGGAGTCAGACTCTTGAAAGTTTCATGGAAACAAAACAATTTCAAACTTTTAAAAAATTATCCATTTTATTTTCTATTCATTGTCAATATGGTCATAGTGTTTGTGCCTGTTTCCTGGACAACTGACCTGTTCCTTCAGTATTTTCTCTTTGGGAAAACGTATGCCTTCCAAAGGTTGCCTTGTGGCTCACACCGCATTATTCTGATTCCCTTGTTAGGCCCAGCACTCCTTGCCGCCTTCTTAAAAGTGCCATTAGATTCACAGAGTCAGATAGGAACCCTTGGCAAACACACGAGAAACCGAGCCTGTTTCAGGAGGCCTAGTTTACCTGGACAGTGTCAGAACCCAAAGGCTTACGTTTTTGTGCCCTGTCACTGCCATAGATATTTTATTTTCTTACCTCAATTTTCTCTTCACTCAAATAAACTCTCCTATTGTTTTTCTCAGTGGTACGTGTGTAAGTGTTCTCAAATCATTTGGGGAATAAAGCAGAGTATAAACAAATAAATACTGATACGGCAAAGTCCTATCTTAAATGAGATAATTAGCAGTAAGACCATTCAGAGCAGGGTTTGATGAGTCTTCCACAATAACATACTTTTAGAGTTTGCTTAGTTTGAATCTTTTTTCTATCTCCCAACATTATTAAATAATTAGATAATTTATATCTTATTGTTTGTTTGTGCCCACTCCAGAAATAATTTGTAAGACAATCTAACTTAGATGCTATCTGCTTTAAACAGGAAGAGTGTGGGTTGACTATAATATATGTAAAAGATATATTATATGTAATATATATGTAAAAGATAACCTAGGAAAAAGTTATTGCCCGGAAGGTTTGGAAATTAATACTATTCTTCCTTTGAGCGTCATAAGGTGATTGATCAAAATGGCCTACTTAACACGGGATTATGACTTTTGGGCATAACATGCTGATGAATTCAAATATTAAATCATTTCACGTATCTTCCACTTTATTAAGTTCAGCCCAATAGCACTTTCTAAACATTATTCATAATTTCCTTATGCTGTTATGATGGTATTTGAGAGGATGGATGTGGATAGCCGTTCTGGTTTTCAAGGTAAAGCACCATGTCCTAGAGGGAGGCCAGGGCATTCTTTGAGAAATAAATGACTTTTAGTTATAGGTCTATCTGATGCAGATTTTACTGGAAAGGTAGACTTATTTTTCTTACATTAGCATGACTCAGAGCAATTTTGGCAGATACAGCGTGGTCCTTAGTGTCACATGAGGATGAAGGAGTCGAAGTGGCTGTTATGTGGCCTTGGCCTGGGCATTGTGACCAGGGTGAGGTGAGCCCTTTGGAAGGTGCAGTATCTCTTCTCTAAGGCCCACTTTGTGCGTGTGAGCACACACCTGGTCAGGGCTAGCTTAAGAATTCTTTATTAAATTTTTTTTTGATAACAAGAGTAATATTTGCTTTTTGTAATAATATTGGAGTATTGCAGACATACCTGACATAGGAAGTTAGACCCATTCTCAGGGCTTCATTCGGAGAAAGCCATAAATGCTGCATCTTTATCTGACTGCTTGTGAACAACCTTTGTAATTTATCTGATAATTTTTATAGTGACCGTTTCTAATTCTTTTCCTTACAACTTTTTGATGATGTACTTTAAACTTTCTTTACAATTGATCAGGATAAATTTTAAATTTAGAATAAGCAAGACTTGTCAGGGCCCTGGTCGGGTGGTTCCGCTGGTTGGGGTGCCTTCCTGTGCATCAGAAGGTTGCAGGTTCCATCCCCAGTCTGGTTATGTACAGGAGGCAACCGGTCGATGTTTCTCTCTCACATCAGTTTCTCTCTCTCTTTACCCCCCCTTTCCCTCTCTCTCTCTAAGATCAATGAAAACATGTCCTCCGGTGAGCCTTGTCATGTCAGTATAACTTTTTACACATTTGCTTTCTGACATTT
The DNA here is from genome assembly GCF_964146895.1 of Miniopterus schreibersii. NCBI lineage: Eukaryota > Metazoa > Chordata > Mammalia > Chiroptera > Miniopteridae > Miniopterus > Miniopterus schreibersii. Next base: position 51,387,094 of record NC_138111.1, on the reverse strand, counting down.
TTTACCCCACAATACTTAAATCCTTTCTCATTTAATAGTTAACTTTTATCAATCATTTATTCTTAAAATAGTCTTCAACTAGTATGTGCTGGTGTTTAACGTCGTCACTTCTCTTTTTCATTTAACGTCACTAAATGTATACCCCAGATTGAATTTTCCAAGCTGCTTGATTTAAGTATTTATGTGTGTTCTTTTTTCTGTTAGGAATATGCTAGAAAGTTTATAGAAACTTATGTAACGTCGGTATCTTTGGACATTAAATAAAGACTGCTTTAGCCATTACTTTTCTATTTCTTGCTCTACTAAGCACCCAATTAATGAGCTTGACATAAGTTATTTTTTATCCAGCCATTTACTTTGAAAAATGAAAAGTAATACATTTACAGAAAATAATGAAGTGCTACATACGGGCAAAGATGAAAAGCAAAGGACCTCCTTCCTCCTGTTTCTCTCCTGGCCCTTACTCCCAATCCTGAATTCCTTCTCTTTCCAGATTCTCTTACTGGACATCTAGGCACAGATATGTCTGTATGACAGGTTTTAACTAGTAGGATCTTTTTAGGTTCCAATTATATATGGTGACTATCAGTAGGACATTTGTGTTCAGTAACATAGGGATAAATTTTAAGTGGGAAAGAGAATGAGGACCATGGACGTAGACGCAGGGAATCAAAATAGGGAAAAGAGCACAAAATTCTAAAGTTCCCCCATGTTGACTGCTAGATCAACCAGTGTCAGATGAGCTGAAGTGTCACTGTAGCAAGGAAGTTATACTTAGTAATATACTTTTTGTAATCTGAAAGACGGAAGTATGACAGGCTCCTAGAGGAACGGACCGTCTTCCCCTTTGGGATTGCTCAAGTTGCCAGGTGCTGGAGTGGTGCCCGTGGGGCTGGCGCCCGCTGAAATGGTAGGTGGCAACGTGCGCCTGCTGAGGGTGAGGCATGCCCAGCTCCACAGGTGCCTTCAGCCCTGCTACATAATAGGCGCGGCCTCTTGTCCAAAAATTAAGAGTTTCAGGACAGGACAGCGGAGCATTGAACCAAGTGGCTGCCAGCCCCGGGTGCCCCACCCTCCTTCAGCGCTCCCGGGCCAGCCGGCGGTGGCGCACGCCGGTGGGGAGACGGCGCAGGGGTGCCTTGTGCGGGGATGTGTTCACCTGGGTGCGTGTTCCCACTTTGCCTTGTCCCGATCTTTGCTACTTCTTAAGGAGGGGGGATGGTGATGGGCTAGGATGTGGCCTGTCGGGGGAGGTGGCGTGGGAAGCAATGTGGAAGCACAGAGCAGGGCTCTGCCAGAGACAGTTGCCACGTGGCTGGAGCGCCGATGCAGACAGAATGGCCGCAGAGTATTAAAGGAAAGGGTGTGAGATGAGGAACCTCTTCTTTGAATGTCGCGGGATGGGAGTGGGGTGCATTTACGAAGCCCCTCCAGTGTGTGGAGAGCAGAGACCAGTGAGCACACGTTCCTTAGAGCGTTAGCACAGAGGAAACCACACTTTCTTCCCAGAGCGGCAGAGGGGCATGGCACTCAGCTTAGTGGCCTGGGGTGTCAGGAAAGGCTTCCCGGACAAGGCAGTCCTGAGAGGGATCCTGAGGGGTGAGTCCGGGGGAGACCTGGAGGAGCAGGTACTGTTAACCAGAGGATACTTTGGACTGTATGCTCAGGGCTACGGGGGAAGCAAGGAAGGCTTCAGGAGGGTAGTGTGGTCAGGTTTACATTTTCTGTTTTCCGTTTTAGTTGTTGGTACGGAGCATGGTTCTCAACGTGCGGTCCCTGGACCAGCAGCATCACCCTCAGGCTTCTTGGCAATGCAGATTCATGGGCCCTGTTCTGACCTATTAAATCAGATCCCTGAAGATGGGCCAGAAACCGGGTTAGAACAAGCTCTCCTGGTGATGTCTGTGCACGTTAAAGCTGGAGAACCACTGCTGTGAGAGTGGGTGACAGAAAGGACTTCTGCATGTTTATTATACATCCCTTGTTTGACTAATGACCAACCGGAGGACGCTGGTGAATAAGTTACTTATCAAAGATTAACTTAGCGGTGGGTGATAATTAAGACCCAAGTCTCCCGACTGTGTCGGTCCTTCTGCCACGCACACTTCCTAGGCAGTCAGAGGATTATCACAGCCTTTCTAAAGGGGAGATGTAATTATATGTTATATTACCTTTCAAAACTAGTGCCTACAAAAATACAAATGGAAATAGGCAAATAATGTAATGCAAGAAATGACTGATCTGTAATTTCTTTGTATCGTATTTCACGTGTGGTGCAGATTATGTTTGTGTGTCTCTGAGACTAGAATGGGGAAGAAGGAAGTGACTTATCTAAACGTAAGCTAATTATTCTCTAAGCAGTGAATTTACTGCCTGTATGGCCTTGGGTAAAACGTTTAATCTCTTTGAGCCTCAATTTCCTTATCTATGAAATGGGGATAATAAGACCGGCCTAACTTGGTTGTTAGGATAAAGTAGCTTAAGTGAAAGTGTTTTGTAAGTTGTAAAGCATTATAAATGCGAGTGATATTGTTTTTATCATATAATTTAAACATAAATCCATTCATCTAGCACACATTTATCAAACATGGATTGTGGGCAGTATGGTGAAGTGTAGAGTTTTTAGAAACATGCTCTTGTTCAGAAGAACTATAACACTTTTGAAATGCTTTCCCAAATTATCCACATTATTACTCAGTAGGAAACCCATTCAGACTTAATATGGAATATTTTGATTTGAAAATCCCAATCCTATATTTTGGGTTGAATCTTACCTTAGATAGTGCTCTTCTAAATTTTTTTCCTACTTCTTATTTTAAGAGACACTCAACCAACACATTGTGAGGTGCATTCTACTTGAATAGTTTAAATTTTGTACTTTAAGGGAGAATTCAATTTAAGAATTGAGTATATAATTATTTACATAACATATCAGACCAGCAACAGAAGTGTATGCGAAATTTCTTAGTAAAATTAAGTCCATGAGTGGCTTATGCGACTCATCAAACCTTAGAATGAATTGGTGTAGTTTTGCTTTTATCAATTAAAAATAAGTATACTGGTTATTAATATGAGTCTTTTGGTTTTCTGGTATAAGCAGGTCATAGGAGTTGCTCATAGCCATAGGCTAGGTTCTCTCAGAGACTTTATTAAGTTAACGTGTGTCTCTGGTGTGAGAATGGATCGTTTTTAAGGAATGCCTACCTACCTCCAGAGGTGACACTTAATCTTTAATAAATGGCAGCTTGTTTACAGTAACACTAAGGAAATATTCCGTTTAATACCAGTTAAATTGCAGTCCAGTGGTGCCTTCGTTTGATGTGGATATTTTGGTTAATTGAAAGATAATTCCTTAAATGTTTTAATCCTTTAAATGTCAGTTATCCATGCTGAAGATCTTTCTAAAGTGTACACTTCCTTTCCTATAAGTATAATATCATTGTCACAACTTAATCATTTTTAATAGCATGGTTATCCTATGGTTCAACTTGGAATTCCTTGTAGGATTCAGGAGAGGGCTAACCTGGAGGCTGCCCAGCTGAGGAGAAGTGGGGGGTGGGAAATCCATTAGGACAACTGTGCTGGGTGATTTGCTATCTCTGTGATAAATGAGCAAACCTCTGGCCCTCACTCTTATCACCTACGACCTTTACCTGCTTTCCTCCTGCTCCTGGACTCTGTCTTCTAACCTCAAGTTGCAGTTTGTTGGTTCCTTGCCTTGAGTGGTAAAAGTTTTTCTCTGTTTGCACTACTTTTTATGGTATTGCCATTTAAAAGTCACTATGATTATTTTATTTTACTTTGTCTTAACCACTGTAGACCCAATCTGTATATTCCCTGTATCCCCTCTGTTTCTGTACATTTCTATGGTCTTTCATACTAGTGCTTTAGAAAGTTAAGTGCATTTCTTTTAATAAACTTCCCAGATCCATTAACATCTGAATCCAGGTTACTTTTTTTTTTTTTTTTTTTAATGCGGTTTTGTACTTTAATTCTAATTCCAGGTTGAAAAAAAAACAGTGCAGGTAATATTACTATTAAACACTCACAATACATATTTTTAAATGTAATATCATGGAGCATCAAGCTAAGGGCAGTCTTGCTTTTAAAAGAAATGTTGCAGTTTTCTTATTTGGAGCTTTTCCAGTGATCCCCAGCATAGTAGAAATATATGTATATAATTAATACTCCAAACTTTTAGGGAATAGTTGTTTATTATCTGGATTTTAGTCTAAACAGAGACAAAATAATCATGGTGCACAGTTTCAACCTGTTAACTAGGTTCATCTTTAGTTGCACTTAGAGGTGAATTACATAATTTTCAGGAAAATCCACAGTGTCTAAGAGATACAACTATTTTGTTATACATATTAAGGCTGTTTCTGAATAAATGAAATTTGAAATGGGAAGTTTTTAAAAGACTCATTCAAGAACATTTACATTTGAAAGTTAAAAACATTCTTTCTGGTTTTTTTCCTAGTAAAATTTTTTTTTTTTTTTAAATATATCTTTATTGATTTCAGAGAGAGGAAAGGAGAGGGAGAGAGAGAGACAGAAACATCAATGATGAGTCATTGATCGAGCCCACCACCTGGGCATGTGCCCTGACCGGGAATCGAACCCCGATCGCCTGGATCCTAGGTCGATGCTCAACCGCTGAGCCACGCCCAGCCGGGCCCTAGTAAAAATTTAAACAAAACAAAATTAAATTAATGAATGATGTTTTCTACTATACTTATTGTAATTATTTTTTGGCCTCATATGAAGTGACAGATCATTATAGCCAATTTATGGTTTTAACAATCAGAAGTAACTGAGTAATGATGCTATTCATATTTGTTTGGGGATTAAAGGGGACTCTGTGTGTGTGTGCCTGCTTATATTTTAGTGTCTTTTCTTCATAACTGAAATGTCAAAAATGATTTGTAAAGCTATTCTGAATTGTTGGTTTTCTCAAATTCAAGGGTTTTAATCTCTTTTTAAGTTCTCTTTTTAATGTTTTAAAAATATCATCTTAATTTTTGGAAGAAAAAAAAAGAAAATAAACTTTTGTCCTTATATTGGAGCAAATGAAAGGGTAGAGATCTTAACCATAAGAAAAAAAAATGTTTTAAATGCCCTCTGCATTTACTACGTTAGTTGTACAACTTGGATGCCTCTCTATATATTTAGTTTCATTCAGGTTTTCCGTTTTTCATTCTGAAAAGGAAGCAAACTACTGAATTCTTTTTCCAAAGGAAAATGTTTGCAGTGTCATGAAAACCTAGAACAGATGGTACTGCAAAGCTTTGGGGAGAAGTACTGCACTCCCATTCAAATTGTTAGGCAAAGTCAGAGACAGACACGAGGCTACCGATTGTTGCAGTTATTTATATGACTTAATTTAAAAAGTTACAAGATAGAAGAATAAAATGACAGACATTTTATCCATTTACAGTCCAGACTTCACTAAGTGGATGCCCAAGTAGCCAGGTGTGATTAAGAAAAAGAATAAGCAGAGAAAAGCTGTCCTGGTCACGTAAAAGGAATTCTGCACTTTTGGGTTTCACAGTGGGCAGATTTAACCAGATGCAGTGTGACAGCCTATTAGCAAAATAAACAGATCTTCCCAAGTCGCAGCGCCCTGCTCCTTCCCCCTCACTCCTAACTAGATTAGCTGTGCGGCGAGGCCGGCTGCGGTAGGGTGCGTTAACTTCTCCCACCCGGTTCTGATTGAGCGGCAGAGCATCCATTACCAATACCATATCCAAAGTGACGTTTCCATACCGGCTGCCTGCTGTTTCATTCATAACCACAAAACAGACTGAAATGACTTGACTTCTTTTTACAACTTGCAAAGAGTTAATGGACTGTGCTGGCCCCCCGCCAAAACCTTTAAGAAACTTTATTAATGTGTTATGAGGCTGGGACACCATAGTGTGGGATTTTATGGGTTACTCATCTTAATGAATGAAAATATGTATGCACGGTTGAAGCCATGTTCTCTAGCAATTGCCTTCTCATTTTGAGTGTCGAAACTTTGTCCGTGCTCATCATTGCATTTGCTCATCAACTTTGACCCGTTTCTTTCCAAAATCTAAAGTTCTCAGCCGTGCAATAACGTGGATTTTGTTTAAAGAAATACCAGCTTAGTATTTGGAATGAATGATTATGTAATGATGAAAAGAACATTCTATAGCACGTGGTAAAAGGAACACTGTTTTTTAAAATCTCTCTGTGGAAAAACTGGTCATATTCTGCATCATTTTCTTGTTATTTATTAAGAAAACTGGCCTATGATATATTGATTCTTCGTAAGATAGAAGCAACAGAATTTTGTTATAGATCATGTGGGAACGTGGTGCTGGATAGGCGGCATTAAATTTCTTTTTCCTGTCTACTCTGTTCTGACATGCCAGCTACCAGACATTTCATTTTTATTTTCAAACAGTTTTATTGTCCTGTCAGCTCTGATTTTTTTCTCCCTACCGTCCTAGGGATGGGATGTTGCAAGGAGGGAATGAGGGCAGACATCATTGTATTATATTGAAACTAAATTAAAAAATAGACTGAATGAATCAGTGGATCGGTATGAATTTAATGCTGTAGCTATTTGAGAAAAGATTAATATTATAGCAACTTCTGAAATATGCACCTTCTCCCCCAAGTAGAATACTGTGCACCTTCAAAAGAATGTTGAATGGCTGTCTTGTTTGTGAAAGATGAGGAAAACTTCCAGGGCAATTTTTGGCAAAATAAATAGAAATATGAATTTTCAAATTATGGACATTGGAGTAGGGAAATTTTATGTCACTTTATCAAAAATACTTGTGAAAAGGCATTAAAAAAAAAACCGTCTGGTAAGTAAAAATACCAAGAGAATGAGTTCATTGCACGTTCATAGCAGTAAAACCAAAGTTGAAGCCATGTCTGTTTTTATGAATTTGACTAAGGGAACATTTTAATTCATACTGATGTTTCCAAGTCATAAAGGCATCCATGGTTTTTGCCTTTGGTAGAAATGAGAATCATTCCATTGTCTTGAATTAGCAAATGTGGAAATAAGTGTAATTTGTTTCTTTCTTTGGCACTTTAACCTTGATGTTGGAATGGGTGTTAACTGAAAGGAAAACCTGAACAGGCATTGAATTTAACACCTAGCGGTTTACTCTCTGATGGATGAGCCAGAACTTGCCTTGAGTTTTAAAAATGACCTACCTCGAGGTCATTAAAGTCCGATGACAAATATGAGAATAAAATTTGAAAGATGATTCGAAGTGACTGGGGGAGTGGATGAAGCTATTTGGGGAGTGGGAAATAATCTTTCAACCCAGCTTTTGACCATTGTGTGCAACTGGCCATCTTTTCGGGTTGAGCCGTCAGGCCCGAGGCGCTTGGCCTTGCGAATTTGATAGCGCTGTGCTCCGTGTTGTAAGTAGCCACTGAACTGCAGCGAGGAAATATTTTGACCTCTGTCCTTCCCTTGAGTCTCACTCACCTGGACAGGAGGAAGTGGCGGAGGTGGGTTGGTGGGCCTGTCAGGAGGCGGTGGGAGCTGGGTCTCCCGTGCAGCCGTGCTGTGTCAGCAGGACAGCGATGAGACCCTAAGGCCTGGTGAAGTACAGCTAAGACTGCATGTAGTAGCACTCATGGGGAAAATGGCACATGGGAAGAAATCAGACTGTCATTTGTGAGATGTGGCTTAGAGGGGGAATTACTTGATCCTGTGGTGAAGTCTCGGGACTTTGGTGAGAGCTTAGGAGGTCTGTGGGGAATGAAGAGGGTAGTGGCTTTGCAAAGGGTGTCTGGCGCTCGCATGTTATCACGCGCTGAGCTGCTCATGCAGCGCTGGCCCTGTGCCTTTAACTGAGTGCGCCGACTTAGTCCTCAATTTGTGGCCTGCCACGGGCAGAAGGGGTTTTCTGGTCTCACCCTCCTCCCGGTTTGTGCACATTACCAAACCACAGTATAAACTCACCACAGTCAGCAGCCGCGACTCAAGGGAGGCTTCCTCCGGGAGAATTGCGAAGAATTAGGAAAGTTGACCAAAGAACCTTGTAATTGTAGAGGAATAACCTCTACCTGGTGTCTCCCCGGCCGCCCTCCCTTCCCCTCTCCCTCCTTGTCTCCGTATGTGTGTGTGTTTGTGCATCTAATGGTGACACCTGTAATCTGAGAGAACTGCAAATTTAGATAGGACTCTATAGAGTCAGAGTTCCTGGAGTTTAATTCCTGGCTGTCTCAGCTTATTAGCCAAATAGCCTTGAGCAAGTTTTCTCATTTGAAAACGGGGGTGATAATGACACCTGCCCCACGGTTTTATTGTGAGGGTGAAATCTGCGTATAGTATTGAGAACACAGTTGAACGTGCAGACATGTCAAATGCTGTTCGCCTTACTATTACTTTATTCACCTACAAGGTATTTGCTGATGAAAGGCGGCTACGGTCACATTTTAAGCACAGTGTAGGGCGTATTAGTGCTCTACTGAGCTAAGTGCATTTTTTCTCACTAGGCTCCTTCCAGGTGTAGGAATCAATTCTATACGTATTGTACTTTCTTGTGCACTCAGTAAGACATAAAGTGCGTGATTCCCGGAAACTTGTATTCTAGTTGGGGATATAAAATATACCCACTTGGCAACATGCACCCAAAATGGCCAATGTAAGAATCAAAAAACCCATGTAAACAGAAACTATATTTTAGTTTTTCGTAAAGCCCGTTGTCTTAATCCCATCGTTCTGTATATAACAGCACCGAGTCTCTTTGTGCATAGCTGGTGATCAGTCCACACCTGACCGAATTCCTCTGTTGGTGGAAGAGATTGTGGTTTTAGAATTTGGGAATTCTCAAGGAAGAAGCGTTAGCTACTAGTTAGCGGTATCAAGCCATCAAATGTCATGAAAAAAAAAAATAGTGCCAGGTTTAAAAGTATTGGTAAGCTAAGAGTGAACTGGAGATGCTTTCTGAACACACCGACTCTGCTCACCCGTCCGCGGACAGTGGCTTGTGGTTATGCAGCTACGTGACTTTGACTCTCCCGAGGACGAATTCAACAAAGGCCCAAAGTTCCTCAGTGTCTTTTGTGCATAATCATAATGGTGAGAACGTCTTCTGCCTTAAAAAAAAAGCCCAAGAGTAGTGTATATATGTTTATTCACATGCCTATACCTACTTCTTGGACCTTTTCATATATATTTCAGGTGAATAGTAGACGAGAGACAATACTGAAATTACACCTTTAAAGAGGCATTAGACTTTATGATGATGGAGATTTTAAAAAATGAACTAAGAAAGGATCGGTGTGGCCGTGCTGGGCGTGTGGACGTGCGACTGAAGCAGGAAAGACGGGGCGGGGCGTTGAGCGACCGCGCGCTGCGAGCCCGGTGCGCGCCGGCGGGCGGGCGGTGTCAGCACCGTCGTGGGACTTCAACTTGTGCAACAGCCGAAAAGAGAAAAAAAACCCAGGGACCTCGTTAGGCGATATTTGGCAGCTGTGGACACAGCCTTTTAGTTAGGACAAGTTTAATAGAGGAAAAAAAAAGAAGGGACAGGGACAGTAAACATCATGTGAGATTTAGGTGTGCTTCTGAAGCTTTTTTTTTTTTTGGCCTTTCCTTTCCAAGTGTTTTGCATGCTCCTGCCGTGAGCAAATCAGTGTGTCCGTCTGTCTAGTTGCATGAAGCCCCCCCAACACCCCCCCCCTTTCTAAGATGATGGTCTCAGTTTTCCACAGTTAGGTGGGTTTTGTGTGATGGGCGTCTGCCGCAGGAGGGTATGAGAAGTTTTTAAAAAAGATATGTATGACCTGCAGCTTAGGGATGCAGGAGCAGCGCGGGTTCCTCAGGACGGGCAGCGGAAGGCGACGCCTTTGGATTCTGTTGGGCCCGCGTCTGCTTTGGTGCCGACCGCGCGCCCTCGAGGACCGGCCGGCCGGCCGCACGTGGGCATCTGTGGGCTTCCCCGCGCGCTGCGGCAGCACATTCCCGAACGGGCAGCGTTTGGTTTTGTTTTTCAAGAAATCGTTATTATTTTACTTCTTCCACACAACTAAACGAGCTCCTTTCGTCAGCAGCAAACGTCGCGGTGCGAGGACTCGCAGGGACGACCCCTGGTCTGCGCGCGGCCTCGCCTCCCAGTCGGGTTCTCAGGCCGCTTTTCCCAGAAGGCTGCGGGGCTCGCCGGGTGGGAGGCCGACTTCCGGCCCCGCCCCCACCCCTCCCCCGGGGCCGCCCGTGCCGCGCGAGCCCCCGAGGCCCTGAGGCGAGGCGGCGGCGACATTTCGGGGCCTGGCAGCCATTTTAGCGCCGCCGCCCGGCTGCCAGGAGCGCCCGTGCCAAGGCCGTCTTGGCAGCGCCGCTGCGCTCTGCAGCGATCCGCAGTCCAGAAATATCTCATAATTACAAAGCGCAGGGGGCAGAATGTTTTTACAATACAGCTGTGCTAATGTAAACATTTAATTTGGCAGCCTCCTCCACCCACTTTTCAATTAACCGGGTTTATGCAGATACTTTAGGTCTGTAATAAACTTTACTGCTACTTCTCTGCGAGGACAGTTTATGAAACACAGGTTTGAGGGGCTTTTTCTCCTGCGGGGGGAGGGCGGCTGCGGGGGCTGCGGGGTGCGCAGGGCGGCGGGCCTGGCCCCGCGGGGACAGTCGCTCCGGGGGGGGGATGCGGGGGCTGCCTCCTCCCGCCTCTGCAGCGTGCAAGGGGGTGTCCACAGAAAGGGGTACAGGCACTGACGCAGCTACGAGAGGACGCCTGTGCTGGTGATCATCGGAGAAGACGAATGTCCCCTGCCATGCCTGAGACAGCTTCAGAGATAAGTTCCCAATAACAGTTCTTACGGATGTAATTATAATAATTGTGTGGTCGCCGTAATAATTATTCTTAAGGAGTGAAAGAAATAATTTCCTATCTAAAGTAGCATTCAAGCGTTCCGCTCCCTCGGCGCGTCGATAGACCCCCTTCAGCGAACCTCAAGAATGGTCGAGGCCACGGCGTTTCACAGCTAAATTTGGTTGTAATCGACACTGGGAAAAAGAAGTTGTGTGTGTGTGTGTTTTTTTTGTTTTTTTCACGAGGAAAATGACGTCACATTTCATATTTCACATCGCATGTATTTGCTTACACATTTCTCAGATGAATTAGAGGAAACCATAGAGATGCCATGTGTATGGATAGTTTATTTTTAAAGACAAAAAAAAGATTTTCAGCTCATATTTTTCTATTTGCAAACTTTGCTTTGGTAAGGGTTTCAAAAATTGGCCTTTCTCCCCTCTGTCCGGGCTTCCTCACCATTCAGTCTGCGGGGTGTGACCACAGAGGCATTTTCAGTCTGAAGTTGTCTCAGGCTGTCCAGCTCCCGAAGCTGGTCCGTAGGCCTCTCTCGCTGGCCAGAGAGAGGGTGGAGGTCAGGGAATGTGAAAGCCGTGGCCTCGCTGGTGTATGGTCTTGCTGTTTTCGGGTGCAATAGCTATTTTGCGATCCTGTCGCCTTGACACGTTGTGCTCATCGCCGCTGAGCAGCGCCTCTGCCCTGGCTTTTCTTTTCAGGTGCTGTACTCGTTAAAAACAAAAACCAAACGAAAAAGCTAGTTACACCATTGAGTCTCCGTGTGTGTAACATGTCAGCCGTATGTTCAAAATGTAATAGTGGTGGGCGCTGCTTTTTTATACCTTTTAAACAGAGCCCATTTTCCTTGTAAGCAAGGGAATGGAAGCCGGAGTAGTGCGGTGAAACTGTAAGCCACGCGAGGACAGGAACGAATCGAGGTTTTTTTTCGCTGTTGTCGACTGAGTTCCAGGGATGACACATGGTACCTGCAGGCGCCCGGTCCTGTTCTTTGTTTTTAATAAGTATGTGGATAAAATCTAGTAAGTACAAGTCAGAATCAGAATCCGGAGTGTTGATTAATTGTATAAACTGACGGCTCATTACGCATCTTTCTTTTAGGTTGCTTTGTCTTTCTTTGGGGAATCGATGCCCTTTTTCTCAGTTTCTTCATGGGTAGTCTACCCAAGATGACATCCTTTCTGCAGCTTAAGTGCATTCCCAAAGTTATTCAGGATATAAACTGCAGTATAAGGAGGTCACAGTCTTACGGAGGGATGCAGCCTGTAAGCCACCAACCATAGTGTAATATCAAGGTCCCGTATTGGAGGGGGTGAGCAAGGTGGTGTGGGCCTGAGGGGTGGCCTCCTTAGGTGGGAGTCAGGAACGTTCAGAGAAGATGGACAAACTTCAGGGGCTTTAAAAGGTGAATTAGGAGTTTGTGTAACACTGAAGGCGTGATGCTCCAGGAATGGAAACCATGTGGGCAAAGGCTAGAGACCTGCAATTGAACGACATACTCTAGGAATTTCAAGAAGCGTGCTAGAGCTTAGGTGTTGGGAAATTGGGGGTGGATATGAGGAGTAAAAGATTATGGTGTTTCCAGTGGCTACGGTGAGATTTGAGGCTAGGCTGGGGCCAGATGATGAAGAGCCTCGAGTGCTGTACTAAGGAGGTTTTAGATTGTTCTGAGCAATAGGGAGTCATCAAAGTGTTTTAATTTTAAGGGGGGAAGTGCTTTGTTTCCTGGTGACAGTGCAGACATGGAATCTAGCTTCATTGTGAAGAATGACTCCTATTGGCCTGAGGAGGCTGAGGCTATTGTCAGATGAGACTTGAAGGCTTGATTAGGGATGTAGCATCAGTTCAAACAGAGAAGAGGGAATGGACATGACAGGTAGTGTCCAGGCCAATGCCTGAATGTGAGGCTTTAGGGAGACGGTGTTGCCAGCTGCTTGAGTTTTCCGCATTGGAAACTGAGTGGCTGTGGGTGCCATTAATTGAGGTATGCATGTAGAGTGTGTGTGTGTGTGTGTGTGTGTGTGTGTGTGTGTGTGTCAGGGGAAGTAGTGCACTAGCAACTCAGAGTGTGCAGGGGTTGTGCACTAGCAACATCACAGGGATTTTGCAGTTAAAATCAGAGGTAGGGCTAATAGTAGACTTGTATTCTTCTCCAAATGTGTTATATTTGAAAACATGGAGCTGGGTGAGTTCGCCTAGGGGGAGCACAAGACGACAAGAATGAGGGTCAGTTGGGTAGGTTGTCCCAGGGATCACCAACATGTAAGGGTGGTAGATGAGAAGGAGAGAACCATAGAAATTGGAAAGCACCCCCGGAAAGGGAGGCTTAGAAATAGGAAGGAGTGGTGCCCTACAGGAAAAGGAAAGGACAATTTTTAAAACTTAGGGGTTCTTAGTGTTAAAAGTCAACTAAATAGAGTCTGAGAAGGTCAAGGCAAGTTGTAGCTTATAGAAACGGTAAGTCTGGAATCAGGACACATCTAAACTTGCTGACTCTGAGAGCTGATGTTGGACATGAGGATAATTATTTACTCATTTAAAACAGTGACCAGAGAGTATTGAGCTTTGTATTGTACTCCCCAGCATAGCTTCACCGAAACAGATTCAGTCACACAGGGGTCCTGAGCTGCTCAAGGGAAGAATATTCTGTCGACCTGAAGAAACTTCTGGCAGAAAACAGTGGGTTATGTTCCTTTGTGCTCTCTCTTTTCTAATTCAGAGGAGGAAATTTGCATTTTCTTTTCTCCATCTAATGTCACCATTGGTTACTATATTTAAAGAAGCAGAGACCACTTTGAAATTTTAGTGAGAGTTTTAGAAATGGCATGAACAATTTCACAGAAAAGGGAGTGTGCCCAACCACTGTGCACACCCCTTTAATTGCTCTTACCAAGCCTCAGCCATTCCCCTAGGGGGAAAGTGACGCTCCTGCCCGCCCCTCCCTATTCACTGTTAGCAGCAGCAGTGAGGAGCAATTTATCTGCACCCCCCCCCTCTGCTCCCGCTCCCTGTATGACTCCCCAGTTTAGCAGTAAAAAGCTCAGAAAGTAGTGATATGCCAGTACATACAGATTATATTAGAAAATGTGGTTGAGCCCACTAACGTGTAAGTAAAAACTATAGCTGACTGCAAACAAGCTCTGTCGTCTCCTGGGGTATCTTAAAGACGTTTGCTAAGTTTTTTAAATGCTTGGAGCCTCCAAATGAACTCATGTTCATACTCAGTATGCAACGTCGACTTCAGTTTCCTCTGAAGGAAAATAAACGAGCCAGTGGAACATTCGTTAGTCAGAATCAAAAGCATCAATGTATCTGGCCCTTCCCGATAGTGGAATGACCCCAGTGCATCTCTGCGTGACCTCCAGCCTTTGCCATCGTAAGGTGCTGCTTGGCTACTTCCTCAAGGAAGTATAACCAGGAGCAAATTAAGTTTCCCAAAGTAACGTTGGATCCTGTTTAAGTAGATTAGGGTCTGGCATACCATTTAACTTTATCAGGCGTTTAAAGCAGAGGATGTTCACTGCAGCCGGCTGCGACTTGCCAATTAGCTGGGCTTTCCCCACTGTTTCTGGTTTGGCAGGGGCGAGGTGGTTCACCCTGCCGCACTGCTGCCTGCCAAGGACACATGGCCAGCTCTCGGCTTCCTGTCTTCCTCTTTGTGTCCTGGCCTTGCCTTCCAGGCTGCTGCCAAGACGCTGTTGCCAAAAACCTTCCTTCTGAAAGGTCAAGCAACCTCAAGTCACCTATGCCAATATTTGTATTTTCTTTTTAATCCTTCTGTGTTCAACTTGGAAAAAAATGCACAAGTGAACACGCAGAAAGTGGAACCTGGGGTCACTTTGGATCTCTTGGATAAAGCAACAGAACCCAAAGAATCCCTTGGCCTGTCGGGGGATGATGATTCTAGTAGAATTCTATTTAAAGCTCTGTGAAGTGTGATCGAGTGCAAAATGGTTCAATGTGGATTTGGATTTAGTCTGCTTTTTAGGATTCGCTGTACACATGTGATTTTTGGCTGAAGCTGAATCCTGGTGCATGGCAGGGAGAGTGAGAAAAGTGGACATTGGTCTTGGCTTAAAGACTACATTTTGTTTGTTTTTTTAGGGTTCTATAGTCACATGCTGCTTTTTGCTTTCCAGTTTTGTCTGCAAGCAAGCATCCTTGTAAGCAGTCTGAGAACAATTCACAAGGGAGTCACCAGGGGTGCCTGTTGAAAGTGCCACCTTCTTGCCCCCAGCGCTACTATGGGATTCTTAGCCACAGGGAGTGAGGTCAAGGAATCTGAATTTTTAACAAGCCTCTGGAAGGATTCTGATACTTCAGTTTTTCTACTGAATGTGTCACTGATTATAAAGCCAAAATAGGACAAGTGGCGTTTATTGTTGCCATACGGCAGATTGTTCCACATCTCCTCAGTTGATCTTTTTAGAGACCTAGAGCCTAATTCACATCTTTAGATTGCATGTAACCCAAAAACAATAACACTTTTCAAAAGATTGAAATTTTAAAAAACGAATAATATGTGAAACTTTATCTAAATAATTGTCTCTAACTTGAACCCTAAATTTTAAGATGTTTTAAAAGGGCTTTTTTCACGACAGATAGGGCCACCACAGGTTGTATACTAAACAACTGTAGAGGGCTCCCTCCTTGTAGCTCACACTGTGAATGATCTTCCTTGGATGTGTGCAGGGTGATGGGCCTGGTGATGTTGCTCATAAAAGGAAAGTTCAGTGTCTAAATTTCATAATGCAAAGCAGCTTTCTTTTTACCTTGAAAAAATTCCATTTGAGGCATATGGAGCTCTTAAAGTACCCGACACTGAACCACCTACTAATTCTCATGGCTGCTGACATTTAATAGAGAGGACATGGTATATTCTGCCTTTAGACTCCAGGAAAGAACTACATAGCCTCTATATTCCCTTTTGGCTTTTTATGCAAAATTGTCCATAGCATTTTCTTCTTAAGCTCAGTTTAATTTTTCTTTGTGCCTTTTACACCTTGTGATATGCCATCTTTGTTGGTAAGGATGATACAGCCTTGAACTTTTTTATTGGTCATTGTTTTGTAGCATTCCTAGAGTTTGGCCCAGGTTACCTTTGTAATTCTGCCTTCCCTCCCTAAATTATTTCTACAATTTGCTGAAACGCTGCAGCCTCAGGGACACCTCTGTCTTTCTGACACGAGTAACAAACACTACACTAATTTGGAACACATGTTCTGTCAGAGTTTACCTCCAGCCTTGGGTTCCAAATTTGCAGCTTCAGCATCTTCCATTGAAAAGAAACAGCATATTTTTCCCCTAAACTCCCCCTTTGCCTCCCCTTGAACCGTAGTCTTTTATAACAGTAATAAGGAAATGTGGTTATGGGTATAATTGCCATGAGGCAATTGTACCCTAGAGGACTGGCAGAATTTTGTTTTCTATACCTGAGGGCTGGGCTCCATCAATAAGCTCCATTTGCAAATAACTCAATTAGAATAATAACAATGACGTCTTTAATTTATGGCAACTTTCCCTATAGAGATCAAAGTGGGTTAGAGACATCCTATCAGATTCATTGTTCTAATACCCCATTGGACTGGAAATAAAAAAGTTTTATTTTAGCTTGTTTGAGATAGGCGATTGGGTGAGAGAGAGGTTAAGTGACATCCCAGAGGTCACAGAGAAAGTCAGTAGGGGAACTGCAAGAAAAAAAACCAAGATTTCCTGTTACTCTCTGCAAGCTATCGAGCTGCATTCTTCCCTGGCCATTGTAAAGGATGAGAGTAAAGCACAGCCTCTGCTGGGATTGTAAAATAATGTAGGTGAAACTGTGTTGAAAATTGTAAAGGTATTGTTACTACTTTTATCACTCAGTACCAATGAAAGGTAAGAAAGAGACCTATTGTCAGCATCTAGTTCCAACATCTGTGACATGGATTTTGCAAATTGTTGATTGATTGGGCCCAAACTATCAGTCTTCTTGTTTATTAATGAAAGACTAATGAAAAATTCCTCTATAATTCTGAATTAAATGCTACATTTAAGCATCTCATAGCTCGTTACAATTTGTAAACTTCAAATATTCTGTGAGATTGACAACAAACTTTGAACAAATTAAGATGCCAAAGATCAAAGTTTCTCTGGTTAAATAATCTGCCTAAGAGAAAATTTATCCAAGTTGTCTGATTTTTTTTTTTAATTTTTTTTTTTTTTTTTTTTTTTTTACTTAGAGACTCTACAGTTCTGAGTTTGAGCATGATAAATTTAGCACTCCCCCCTTTTTTTAGTGGGAATTGGAGAATTGGTAGTAAAATTACTATCAACTTTGAACCCATTTCAAGGAGCCTTGGAGGACATATTCTCTGGGGAGGAGACATCGTTAACTTGATGCTCCTAATTACTATTGTTTGCTTTGCAGTTCAAGGTGGCGTATCTTGTTGCAGGGCTACCTAAACGCCCAGTGTGCTGGTGTTGGGGAGGGTTGGAAATGAGCACATTCCCTTCCTTGAACAGGAATCTCCTTCCACAAACTGGCTGAAAAATCAGGAATGCCCCAAAGTTGATCAGACTTTGTCTTCTAATGGGAAATATGAGAAGTTAGGCCAAATATAAATACATGGAGTTTGAAAGCTCTCTCTTTGATTTTCACAGTTTTAGAGTGAGTTCATATGTCTTCCCTTTAACCCAAGTAAACAAGGCTGTCTTCCACTTATCACAGATCCTTCCTGTCAGTCTCATGAGAAGAGTAATGGCCTTGAGACTTTACCTCATCATCAGTGCACCTCTTGTTGTGTTTTAATGCTTAATGGATGTTAAGGTGAAAACAAATCCAGGTAAACAGGTGAACAGAAAATAAAGTGAAATAGCAGAGAAAGAAACCATCCATCTTTTAGGAGCACGTTCAACATGGGGGATGGAGTGAGATGAGTGCTACTCTCTACTGGTTAATTGGATTATATCAGCTAATTTATTTAAGGGTCAGTAATTGCTGGATGATATTAATAGAGAATGTTCAGTTATTATTTTATGGTTGCTAGTTGATTTTTTCAGAAGAAAGTTTAAAAACTATTTTCTTAAGCATCCCCTCCTTCTTTTTTCAAATGCCCTCCCTGGATTCCTGGGCTCTTTTCCCCCTTTGGTGTTGTCCATTGTATTTTGATTTTCATGGTGTGATGTACACATCCATGGCCCTACAAAAGATTCCTGCTCAGGGGAAAGAAAGCTGAGCAATGTTGTCACTTTAGAAAGACACAGGTCATGGTGAATGGGAACATAATGTGAGCAGGAAACTTTGACTTGGGATCCAGATTGGAAAAACCCAACTTTTATATCCCAGTGGGGTCTGGAGCCCTTGACTTCCTTGCAGTTGGTAATATTGCCATTGGGTAAACAAACCTAAAGAAATGAGAATGACACGGCAGCACAATAAATGTCTTCTCACTTATAGTTTATATTTTCAAGCAAAAACTGGAAAGCATTCCTTAGGCATAGAGTTTGCTAAAAACACATATTCTGTCAAGAAGTACAATGACAAGTGTCATTTTCTTTTAAGTAGCTATTGCTCTTTATTTCACTTTTTAAACAGAAGAGAGAAGGGCTGTGCTCCTCTGAGGTAGGTGGCAACTTTGCAGGTTGGTGCTGACACTAACATCCAACCTTGCTGTGTTTGTTGGCTGGTTTCAATCTGTTTAGGTCAGTGAAACTGGAAGTCCTTCACCTCTTCCAGGAGTTGACTGGTCTTGTGAAGTAACTTAATGGTTTCAGTGTAATTCTTGGGCAGAGAGACACCAGGCATAGCACACTGTGGAGAAACCCAGAGGAATGTCACACTAAGAGATTTAATCTTTCCATGAGCGATGCAGAGAAGAGGGAGCTGGGTTGAGGTGTGACAGACCACCTTTAGTATTAAAAAGGCATTTGCTTATAAACTGTTTTAATGTCATTTTGTTCCAGTATATTTGCTGTGACATTTGTAAGTGGGTGAACATTTTATGTTTATTGACTTCTAACCAAAACTTCAAATACATTGTTTGAAGGTGGAGATTAGTTCTTCTTTGCTCAGTGAGTCCATTACTAGGAGGGTGCCTCTTTAAACGGATTTCTGGGCCAATTATATCTGTCATAATTTCAGTTA
The DNA here is from genome assembly GCF_964146895.1 of Miniopterus schreibersii. Taxonomy (NCBI): domain Eukaryota; kingdom Metazoa; phylum Chordata; class Mammalia; order Chiroptera; family Miniopteridae; genus Miniopterus; species Miniopterus schreibersii. The sequence goes on along the minus strand of NC_138111.1, from coordinate 51,368,137 downwards.
TCTTAGTTATCTGCTTAGTATATTGTATATAATTTAATTTCATTTGTTTTATATTGGCTTTGAGTTATATATTCCTATGTGATGGTTCTTCAATCACAGAATCCACATATATATAGAGATAGAGTACATTGTAAGAACTGGGGATAATTTCTTGTCTTTTTTTGGCGGGGGACTGCAACTTATCGTGAAAGTTTAAGTTTAGAATACTATGTGTGTAGTAAAAAACCTGATTAAGATTTAGGCTCACTTTCTATCATTAGGCTTCCTGTCTCTCACCCCTTTTACTGCGGAATCTCAAGGACGGTTTCTGTCTTGTGCTCTCAGCATCATCCCTACAGTTTTTAATGTCTGTGTCATATGTCTACATGCTGTCCTGGTATAAAGTTTATCTCAGCTTATCACACTGTAATCTTCTCATTGGAAATAAAGGGGAGGAGTGGGAAAATGCAAAAAGTGGAAATGATTGCTAGACTTACTTCATGATCATTTCATGTCTAAATAGACTTTAACCTATTTTTTCAATAAAGGTTTATTGAATTAAATTTACAAATTTTGTATTAAGCAACACAGATGGACTAAAATGGATTTGAGGCTCAGCTTTAAAAAATTTTTTCGTAAATAATGACTTTCAGTTGATACAGCGTCCACATGATGTTTGGTGGTAACTATCACAAATTAGGATAGCAGTGTTTAAAAACCATGAAAATAGCACTTTGGAGGGCGAGAGAGCTGGAGGTGATTGAGAGGAGACACAGGGACGTGGTGCTATGGCGCAGCTGGCAGCTGAGCAGTGCGCACCCACCAGGCTCCAGTGTCATCCTGTTCAGTTTCATCAGGAAAAGCTGGCGACATGGGAATCGATGCTATATGTTTTCCATGATGTCACTTCCCCCTAGTGGGGCTGTTAATCTAGCACACTGTAAAACATCAAGTATACCCATGCTGTTTGACTTTGTGATTGGAAAGTTTTAGTATTGTAAGTTTATATACTTCCCTCTACAAATGTAAATATTTTTATCTCCTATTTGTGGAGTGTTCTAATAAAGCATCATAGGTTATATGGTTTTGAGAGAAGAAAATACTTTTGTCTATTCATATTTTATGACTTTTCCTTTGTGAAAATGCTGAATGTCCAACGAGGTCTTATGAGCTATTTCCTAGAGAAAAACAGAGTCATGTTGAAATTATTTCTCTTTTCTAGTATGTATTGCTATTATGTTGCTGTATATTGGTATATATTTAAGACAACCTTTTGATTATCTCCAAATGATACCGTTAGCTATTCAGGCAACTTATGAGCAACTCAAAGTTGTTTGTTCCATGAGATATAAATGAATATATAGTGTTCTATAAAAATAACGAGGCTCATAATTGATCCAGTAAAGGAGCATATGGTCAGGTTTGTGGGAAAAGCACATACACACAAAGAAAACCCCATGTATCATGTAACTTGTTAAAAGTTGAAAGACTAGCTACAAGATGGTAAGAAGAAATAGTAAACCTGGCGAGGTGGGTGCGGTCATGAGAAGATCTCCTGGAAGAGCTGTATTTAGAGCACGGTATTGAAAATCTAAGTAATTAATCTTTTTTAAACCTTGATTATTTTTATGTGTCACCATTGTGCATTACAGAAGACTTTGGGATATAGTATTTCATCCTTAGTACTGAGCTGGGGCAGTGCTTTCTCACTACCACCTTTTAAAATGAGAATCATAACAAATACTTGGAATTTATTAATGTTTTAAATGGTATTACATTTAGTCTAATATTGTTAACTCTACTAGCTGACGTTTGAGAGAGATGAATATGTCAGATTTCAAGAAGCATATATATCTCTCAGGGTCCAGAAATATAGAGTCCAGTGGAAATTGGTAGGGGGATCGATCCCTTTACAATGATGTTAGAACAGGTGGAAAAACCACATGGGTGGTGAAGTAACCATACATTATCATCAGCAGGAACCAACTACCACAACTAGAGCTAGAGGGGTAAAGGGGGAAGGACCAGAGTCCTTGAGCTGGAGCTGCCCAAGGAGAGTGTAGACCACAGGAGAGGGACCCATCCACTGGAAGCTAGGAGAGACCTGTCAAAGTTGAGAGAAGGGAAAAAGAACCTCCCATTCTCTTTTCTCCCTACCCCTGCAATTCCCAGACTCCCTCCAGTGCCTCCCATTGGTTGGATTTAGCTTGAAGCCAGTTGGTACCAGAGCTGGAAAATGTAGTTTGCAGAAGTAGAGTGAGGGATGGCTCTTAGGACAAATTAACACTGTGTGGCAAACCTAATTTTTGGGGGGGATAGAATTGAGGTAAAGTTCAAAACATTGATTTTATAGGAGGGATTAAGTTCACATGATACTATCCAAAGTCTTATCAGACCAATGTTTCTTACTCGCTTCAAGTGACTCAATTTTTTTTTCTTCAAATTCTACTGGAAAATTGCTTTTGTCTTTTTATCGTAGCATGATTGTTGGATGCTTTTGAAAATTCTCCATGAATGATCTTACTGGTTAATTTAAAAATTTTAGCATACTGTAAATGTCAAGAATGATATGATCTTCTCTAATTAGAATCAATCTTTAAAACCAGAAACAACAGGCAACAGACTCAGTTGCTCTGATGGCAGTTAGCTCTGACAAAGAATTCTAGACCACCTCTCCCTCCGCTTCTCCCTCTTTCAGAGGTACTGAGAATGGAGAGAGAAGTTCAGCTGTCCTTGTAATCAAGCACCATCTACCACTTGCAAATCATGATGTGGTTTCTGGTGCTTTTGTAATTTTTCTGGAGGTTGGGTAGGCAGCATAGTTGGTTTTTTGATTGGAGGGCAGTGTCAGTTGTGAAATGGCTGTACAGTAATCAATTTGGAAAATTGAACATCAGCCATGCGTAATGTTATGTGCAGTGAAAATAATCGTTATGAGCATGGGAGATGAGTCTTCAGTAAAATAGCTTTAAGTTGGTCTGTGTTAAAAACTTTGTCACATCTGGAAGGCATTTGATGTATAAAATTACATAGGTTTGATACCATTTAGGGTTAAGCCATATGGATGGGACATTATGCAGAAACTTGTTCATATTCTTTAGATTTAGCTTAGAGATTTTTGAATCATAAGGAGTCTATTTGAATCTCTATTAAAGATAAACAGTAAAATGACAAAATAGAAGGAATTTTGAGCACGTGGCGCACAGCTCTGTACCCTTACGCTCCTGGTTCCCTTTAAAGGGGATATAGCAAGTGGACATGCCTCTCATCATTTTTTTCCCCTCATTTCCCAAATAACCATAGTAATGAACAGTGCATTTCATGTTAGGCTTTTATAATAGGCTCTTTATTATACGTGGTTAAAATTACCTGTTTTTTTAACGTTCCTCTCAAAATGACTATTTGAAAGAACATTGCCCCACAAAATTATAACAAACCTTCACATTTCTGTTGGGCTGTAAACTTTTTAGAGTTCTTTTAAACATGTTATTTCACATATTAGAATAATCTTGACCTCTTTTAAGGAGAAAGAAAAAGTGCTAGCCGTTTTGTTGTTGTTTTTCTTTATCAGTTAAATTGAGTTACTTTCCTTTCATGCATAGTTTTAATTTGCAGGAGGAAGTTGCTATCTCCTCATTTGCTTCCTCATTTTTATCTTTTTTCAAAAATGTTAGTTCACATGATGTATTATTCAAGTAGTTTTATTCCTGGTAAATTAGCTTTTGCCCTGAAAACATGGGAACAGAAGTTCTTTGAACCACTTATCAAGGAACTCTGAGGACATTTAATACCATTATCTGCCACATCAGCAAGCTTCCTGTTTCATCAAGTGACTTCTCTGATTTTTTTCCTACAATATTATAAAACAAAAGCAGTAATGAACGTCTGATACACAATCTACTTTACCTTGGGAGAAAGTATATTATCTTTGTCTTCCTCTATTACTCTGCTAATTATTATGCACCTTCAATTAAATATATGCATTTATTTTTATACAAATCTATCATCATTCACTTAAGAGCCATGCTTTAATAATAAAGCAAAGGCTAGTTATTAATTATATATGTATAACTAATAGAGTATGTAAGCCCCATCCAGTTTCTTTTCTCTAAACTCATTATAATTTTAGGACAAATATTTTAATGATTTAGCAAACTATGTTTTTACCTAACATAATGGAGAAGTCTGTTAATTAAAAAAATATTTTAGGGTATGCATGCCTCTGATAAAATGAGCACTGAAAAAATAAGAATATGACCTTTTGGTCATTGACTGAATGAATTGCTAAGTTTATATTTGTAGAGAGGTTGCAGACACTTAAAAAAATACATTATGTGTAGATAGTAACCAAACAAGTAAAAGTTACGACTGGCATTACTGACAACTTATTTTAATTTGAGGAAGATGAACAGTGCTTTATGTGGTATCAGCCATCAAGGTTTTGTTCACTGTTAAATAGAGCACATGTATTTAACAAAGGCTGATTGAGCACATGCGCCCGGAATGATGCCAGACAATGAAGAAGACCAACATCGATCTTGACCCTGTGAATTTTACAGTCTAGCAGGAGAGCTAGACACTCATCCAGTCCTTTAACTACCAGTGTTACTAGTATTTTCCAGGTTAAGTATACTGTGAAAACAGACAAGGACCAACTAGGTGGACTTTTTGGTGGTGGTGGTGGGGGCTGGATTAAACCTTAAGGTATATTAAAAAAGATACCTTAGCCTTTCCTCACAAATATGCGTGCATATTTTCACTCTTGTATGGAGCTATTTTTTCCCCTCTTAATCATGTTGGGAATGACTAAGGCCTAAAAACTCTTACCTCTTTCTTATCAAGTTTTAAGTGACTGGGCACGAGACTAAGGCCTAAAAACTCTTACCTCTCTCTTATCCAGTTTTAAGTGACTGGGCACCATGAAAACTGATTCAGGCATGAAGTGGTTTCCTAAGGGTCAGAGTCCAAGTGGTTGGCAGTTACTGAATGGAACCCAGGAGTTCTGACTTCAGTTTTGAGAAAACGTCCTGTTCCCCGAAAAGGAAGACGGCCAATGAAATATCAGAAAGTCTTGTGTCTGGTTTTAATCTAGATAGCCAATATTATATTAAGTTTTGGGGAGATACAAGAAATGACATAGCACAAAAGGGCCATGTGTACACAGGAATGTGTTATGTGTAGGATTTAGAATAATGCATGAAGACCCCAGGACACAACAAAGCAGATAAGTATGTGGCTGTACCAGGCAGTGTAGCAAGTACTTTTCAGGACTTTGGAGGTAAAAGGGCATTTATTTTTCCTGTTAGGACTAACAGGGTCCTAAACATTGCATTTGGTTTATGTTGAAATTTTGCATTGATTTTTCAATTTGCCTCCATAATTATGTTCTTGAGTCTGATGACATTCTGGTTTTCATTTCCAGATTCATATTTCACCAACATTCTCTTTGCACTACATACCTTGCTATAAAATGCAGGTTTCTTGGTTTCCAAAAAAAAATTTATATTACATACTATAGCTGAAATCCACAATGTCTCCCAGATGGGAAAGACAGAACACTCATCTCATCTTTTCCTACTGGATCTGGCTGGGTTTTGGACAGGATTTCATTGTTTTCATGTGGCAAAGCGCATTGGCAAATTGTTCCTTAAAGTACGCAGTGGCGTGTTCATTTAATATTATGAGATATGGGCAGCACTTATGAAATATTATAAATCTTACAACTCTCTTCAGAAACTTAAAATACAGCTGGAAATGTTTTGCTTCCAACAAACATGCAATCTTCATAAAATTGGAAAAGAAATGTTTTGAATAAATAATGTTTTGGTTTATTTCTCTCTAGCGCGAGAACTATTTTTTTTTAGTCAAAATCATGCCATAAAACTCCTCCTTCCTCTACACTAACACTCTTGCCTCTGTATTTATATTTTGCTGGTGCATTAAAAAAAAAAAAATTTAAGTATGCCAGATTGCTTTGCCTTGTTTTTAAAGATAGAAAACTGGATTTGCTCCCAGGGACTCTTTCCTAACTAGGCCAGTTTAAAAACCAAACAAGGATTGAGTCAGTTAATTAATTTAAATGAGATTACAAATCAAAAACATATTACGCAATCTTGATTTAATTACTCCATTTTATTTACTTAATTGAAAACACACTGTAGAAAGTTAGCGATCTGGACAATGACCGGTATGGTGTCCTTGCATTCTATAGGCAAAAGGCTTCGAAAGCAAGAGGCGTGTAGATGATCCTGGTTGTGACCTTTAGTTCACTCAATCCCTGGGTCAGTAGGGAGTCATTGAACTTAATCTTAGGCCAGAAAGGTCAGATAGGATGCTCCCTGCTTTCTTTTGTGGGGGTTTTGGTGATAGTTAATGAAGCAGTGCAGACCTCTGGTCAGAGATGTTGGGAGGCTGAACACTTTCTGTGCAGGGTGTTCTTATCTGCATTGGTCAGTAGTCCCTGGCACGGATAGGTATGGTTTTCTCTCCTATAGGTATGTGATTTTTTTTTTCTCTTAAATTTTAGTGCTCTGTGTTTTTCAGCTAATTCCTTGTGGACAAACTGTGGTCTTGATCCCAAACAAATTCTTGTTTTAATCCTTGAAATATGACATTTCATATCTGCTCTCTGTTGAAGCAAAAAAAGAAGTGGCTCTTTAAAAGAAAGTTTAGTAACAGATCTAGATGGAATATGTAAGGCTAAAAAATAGAGGTTATGTTACGTATCTGCTCTCTACTTCTCTGTTTTTCTTTGGTCAGTTAAGTTACTTTATCTGTAAGGAGCCTCAGCATTGCAGCATCCTTTAAAATGATAAGTGTCGCTGTATCAAACATGTATTTAAAAAATCAGTGGTAACCAATAGAAAGGGAGACCTGAAGATATGTGCCTTCTGATGGGAAATAATGTAGATGAAAAGGCATGATTAAAAATATGTAGGAAGCCACGTCTCTAGAATATTACTCTGGTTGTGCCAAAATTCAGAGAAGTTGGATTTCTCTTCCTGCTCAGACCTGGATTTAGGGAAGAGGGTTACAGATTCAGCAAAAATATGTACAGGACTCCATTAAGAAAGTGACAGAGTCAGTGCTTCCTATGGATAGCTGGTTATCCAAGTTTTGCAATGAAGTGGATGCCATATAATGTAATGTCCTTTTGAGAAGAGACAGAGAGACAGAAATAGAAGCAGAAAAAAGAGACAGGGAGATAAATGGGAGAGAGAGGAAGAGAGAGAGAAGGGAAGCATTTTCCTAACATTTATATGCTAATGTGAGACAAGGAAAGCACTTAGCCTTCCCATGTTCGTTCTTTGTGTTATTCTAATAAACATTTAATAGAGGGAAAAGAAAATATTATAAAACTATGGTTTTGTGTCACCCTCACGGATGAAGCAGTCCTCCATTAAAACCGAAGCTCTAAAGGGTTTTAACTGTGCTGGAGAAAAACAGGGCAAATTATGTCATGGCAATTGTGATTACAGTACGCCAGCTCACTATAAATCCCAGGGAAATCCGTCGCTCTAGAAAGTAAACTGCCAAGAGTGAGGCGCGACAGAGGGAGGTGGAAGTGGGAGCGAGCTCTGCCCAAGGAGAGCAGTTTTCTCCCCCTTTCCTGTAAAAGGTGGATGTTTTCGTCTTACTTATCTGTGTCCCTATTATGAAGTTTATGCATTTGTATCCCTTCCCTCAAGTTTTTGTTTCTTACATCTTGACTTTTCTCTTTTTTAAAGTGATTCTTTCTAACATGCTGTATATGTTTTGGAGAGAAAGAAGAGGACTGCTCTAAGCCTTAAAAAAAAAAAATCCCATATTCTTTGGTTGACAATGGGCTGTTTCTTTACCTGCTTAAAGCACAGGAATATGACAAAGGAGCCTTTTATCACATGATGACTAATTTTAGTTTTAGCAAGAGGCTATCTGTAGGTTAACAGGTTACAGTGTGGGTTTCATTTACTCTTTGATATCCCTGGATATAAAAGCTATATTGTTACAGAATCATAGAATTTTAGAGCCAGAAGGGAGCTGACAAGTGAGTTTGTTCAGTTCCTTCTTTGCACCAAAATGACTATAAATTAAAAGCATGCTTCTTAGTTTTAGTTTTCCTGTTGAGACTCAAGTCATGGTGTCAAAGAGTGAAATGAGTGCCTAGAATACGTTTCATCTTGGAGTCGAAAGGCCACTTACATATAAAGTTCATTAAGAGCTTCCCATCCTCCTGCTTGCACACGGGGGGGGGCTGCTTTCTAGATCCCCACCAAGCATCTCTTCCCTTTGTAGGAGAGAGCGAAAAATTAATTTCTGACTTATCATAGGACCTCTTATCCATCCCCTCCCATTTCCAAATACTCCTTCAGAAAGTAATGCAGGAGAACTGAGCCTTGCATGAAGCCCTGAGACCCAGCCCTGGGAATTGTTCTTTTCCCTTTCCTTGTCACCAAAGGTTTGTCTGTTTGACTCCTGATGTATGTTTCTGCAGAGAGGGGACACGCCCGGTCTTTCTTCTTGGAGCACTTCTGTTGTTTACAGACCAGTTGTTTTCCATTCATTTGACTTCCTCAACCAGGTGTGCCAGGCACTATACCAAAGATTAGGGCCATAGGACCAACTAAGACAGCATCCCTATCTTCATGTAGTTCTGAATCTAAAAGGGTTGAGCCCTAAAAGGGAGGACTTCAGGGGGAAAAAAGAGGGGCACTGCATGCAAAGCCTCAGGAGACAGTGGGTAACCAAACTGCTAAGGTATGACCCAGGTATTGGTAGGGGCTGGTACCTTGAATGGACTAAAAATATTGAATTTTTTTTGCTTGGTATTTGTAATGTATGTAAGAGTTTTAGCACAGAAGTAGCTTACTTACTCAGTTTTGGGTTTTAAAATGGTCACCCTGGTAGCAGAGTGGGATATGTACTAGAAAGATAGGGGATCTGTTCATTTTTTAAGACCCTGTTCCCAAGGTTACTTCCCGCTAATATCCTTTATGACATGCTCTTGCCCATCCATCCTAGGAAGAACCAATTTTTCCCTCTTGATATATTTTCATTTATAGAACCTATCATAGTGTATTTTTAAAATTTGTACATTTCTGTCTCTCTGAGTAGCCTCTGAGCTTCTAGAAGGCATAGAATTTATATTCTTTTTAAAACAATATTTTTAATGGTTATTACTGCAAATTAAATGAAAATTAAACACATTTATGGAGAACCTATTATGTTCTAAACATCAAAAACTGGAATGTAGAAGGTGCTCCATAAATCTTACTGATTTGCATTTAATTGATGCTTACATTAACGACCTTCAAAAAATCTTTCACAGTTTTGATGATCCACCCACATCAGATAATTTAGTTCATCCCCCCCCCCAGAAAGTTAGTGCTCAGTAAACAAACATTTAACAGATCATTACTTATTATCTTATATATTTGACAAACATTTTATAAGTAAAACATTAGAATGTTGTTTGTTTAGTGGAGAGAATCCAAACTAAATTTGATTTGGAGTTGGCCTCTCTTAAAAGCATCAATTGGTGTATAGACTTCAGTGATAATTATTATTATTTCCAATCTAGGTAGAAAGAATAGCTAAAGGTATTTTTTGTTTTAAGTTTGTGAAAAATGTTTTGAATGTATTGGTAAATGGTGTGAGGTTAGAGGAAGGTGAAGTTCCCAGAAACATTTAATCTACTGAAAGATCATTTGACTTTGCGTGATTTTAAGATTGCATCATAACCACTCAAGAGGCAGTGTGTCTCAATGGGTGGCCTATGGAGAGGACATACATTTTAATAGTTGCCATTTAACTTTGGATAAATCATTTAGATCCCTGAAGTATCCCAGGATCTTCTGTAAAATTGTCTCATTAGGGAAACCTGGTCATTCCTTAGGTAAAGTTCAGATATTAGAAAAGCCATGAAAGATTTGCGGCTTTTTAATAAGGAGTGGAGAAAAAGATTGAAGAAAAGTTGGGAAGGGTCATGTGGGGATGGGAACCTTTTCTAATAAGTTTCTAGTGAATTTATAAATGAAGGGAGGAGGAATTGATTGAGTAGTAATTTAGAAATAGCTTCATTAACTATCTTTTCCTAGAAGAAGAAATAGAATATGCTTGGTTCACACTTAAAAATAAAGAATGGGGAATATGAGGTTGTCATAAGTATAGAGTACAAAATATATTTCAGTTCTACATTATGTGCAGTAAGTCAGAAAGAGACAAACAAGGAAAGGGAAAAAAACAGAGATTGAGATCAAGAAAGACAAAATGAAGCGTGTAGGGAATGACAGAGGACTGGCTTAGATCTGCTGCCTTCAAGACCCATTCTCCTCTCTTGTTTTTCTACTGAATCAAAATCTCCTTTCTGAAGACCCAGTGTGCTGGGCAACTCACAACCCCATCCTTACCAGCCTTCTTCCTCAAAGATTTCAGTCTTATGGAAGGTAATTTTATCAGATGGCTGGTGTCTACTGCTTTTTGAGCATGATAGGTCCTGGGATCCTGTCAACAGCAATGTGACTTCTCTGTTTTGGGGACAGTGGGACTGAAGCATTGACATAGGAATTCTCAGGAGAGCACATGCTATGTTCAGTTGATTCATTACAGACAATTTTAGATGCTTGTCTTGGGATGGACAGAATGTAGGGACGCCTCCTTTCTTCCTTCCTGAAAGTTAGTCCATTCAAACTATTAATCATTTTTTGAATTCGGCCTCTATGTTTAATATTATCTTTCATTTATTGATTGTGTGGAATGCGTCTAACCATTGCTTGATGTTTTAAATAACAAAATCTTGGCAGTGATTCTATGACATAGATGGTATTACAGTTTTAAAGATCAAGATCCCAGGGTTCTAAAAGTTAAGTAATTTTGCACCAGATCACACTCGTGAGGGATAGAGCTAGAATTCACTATAACACATTAAGTACACACACACACACACACACACGCGCGCGCGCGCACGCAGGACTTGAGCAAATGATGGAAGTGGTTAAATAAAACCTTTGAACATAGGGTAATTTGACCTGGATGGTGAATTTGGAAGGGTTTTAGATGTGGTCTGAATGATTCCTTTTCTGAAGATAACCACAGTAACAGTTCATTTTTGGTTTCTCTGCCAAGCGCAACTCCCTGGTTACTTCCTTTTCCAGCATTTGGAATTAAGTGACCGATATAAGGTGACATAAGAGTTAAGAGTAGATAATAGTGTTAGGATTTATAGTCTGAGAAGTAAATGTTTTCTAGCTCTCTCCCTGATGGGGCCTTCCTTTATGTTTTATGGGAGCTGGTTTATGCCATTGTACCTCATGAGAAGGCACAGGCTTTGCAGTAAGAGGGAAAAGCTGCCATGTGTGTCAGTAAATGCCAGATCATTTTAGTAAGTGGAGTTCCTATTAAAAACTAGTTTGTGACTCAAATTTAGGGTCTACTTTAGATTTCCCTCAAATGCTTGTGGGTTTTTTAGTAATTATATTTTTTTCAATTGAAGAGTTTGGTCTGAAATTGTTGGAAATGGGGGGAAAGGGTAATTTGTAGTAGAAAAGAATAGTGTTTCCCATGTGGGATATTGTGGTCACGGGGGGGGCCATTGTTCTAACTGAACACTTTCTTAGGAATGGAAGGGACCTTCATTTTTTACTTTTCTGGACCAAGTTGTAGCAACCAGATGTTGGGAAAGAGTTTTGTGATGCCATTTTGAAGTTGCTTTAACTACACATGCTAAGGCTCATGTAGAGTCTATGACTCCTGTCCTCTGATGACAACCTTAACCTGCCTCATGGTGTGTCATCACGAAGGTGGCATTAACCACCTTGAGGGATGCATGCCTAGACCTCCATAATTGTGCAGCAGCTTTAGAGGGACAAAGAAAACATGGGGAGACTCAGGTCCATGGGTGTGTTAATATGCATAAATAGGAACTCCTCAAAATGTTAGAGTCACTTGAGAAATTAAGCTGCAATGTAGTATCAATACCGAGGGTCATTTGTCAGAGGAGCTCAACGCAGAAATAGCTGAGGTTGTAGCAAAATAATATGATTTATCATTTTAATGTAACTATCATGCTCCATGCCTGGAAAGTCGCCAGTGTTGTACCATCTTTTACAGGAATGTAGAAAGAGAAAGAATGATCTCCCAAGTTATAAATCACTGAATCTCACCTCAATTTCAGAAGAAGTAATAGAATAATTGGGAAATGAGAGACAAGCTTTTTAGAGAGGTATCCCTAGCCAGAACTTGACCTAAAGGGGTAGTTCTTACCAGTTTTTTACTTCCATTTTGGGAAAACAGAATAAATCAGAGGGTAATATGGGAATCACTAAGTATATTTGCTAAGATCACATGGAAACTGTTCTAGAGCAAAAAGAGAATGACAGTTAAGGAAGTGGAACGAAGGAGTAAAAATCTGATCTAGCAGGCATGAGGCAAAGGGCAGAAATAAATAACCAAGATTTATACAGAAAGAAACTAACAGGATGTCCTTGCATTGAATAGTTGAAGCAGCAATCGCAGTGTGTTAATCTAAGTGGGAGAGCAGAATAACCCTGCCGAAAAAACCAGCAGACGATTTTCCTGCTTAAATAACACTGGAGCCCTGCCTTGGCTTAGGGACAGTGGCAGGGTTTCAGGGAAGAGACAGATGTGTCTGTACCCACCTATCAGATTTCGTTGAAATTTACTCTCAAGTTCAAAATTGCCTTTTCTAGGCAAGCAGTGGAGGCCGCTGAGTCTGAGCTGCCCGTTTCTCTGGCATTTACTGAAAGCCTAGTGCGTTCACAGCCACCAACAACGTACTGAGGAACACGCAAAAGGAGCACAGGCTCTGTCCGCACTGAGGAGCACGCCGCCTAGCTGGGAGACAGAACTTAAGTACTAGAACCAGTCAGAGAATTTACAAAGAGATGTGCCAGTAGGTGCATAATAATCTGGGGCAAATGACACAGATAAATGCAGAGGGGACATGGAGGAAAGAGGGGACATGGAGCAAGTTAGGGCTTATGTTGCCTAACAGGAGTGTTGCCTTCAAGGTCCTTTCTGTAGCATGGGTGAGGGATAACGTGGGGAAATTCAGGTCCACGACACTGTAGCTTGTCCTCCGTATTTGCAGTCTCTCCGTCTATCACAGATGGAAATTAAATTGATCCAACAATTTGCTCTCCACAAAGCCGTGTTGGTTTCTACCTAGTAATTTGTGCTTTTCTTGGTGTTTGCGAATCGATTGCTATTAAGGGGTGCAGACAAATCTGGGCCTGGATCCAGTAGGTTGGGGGATTTATTGGAGCGGATATGTGTGTACACACATGAAATCCTGGAAAAATGGACTCTCGTTTCTGTGTATTTTAATCACTGAATAAAAACATGTTCAGGTTTTTTAAAGCATGTTTAATTACACTCAGATTGCGTTTTTAGGGGGTTTATCTGGTGTATTTCGTATTGCTGCTGACAGGCCCAACCTTCAAGCCACCTTTATTGCCAGACCTTTTGTTTCAAAAATGCCTTGCTCTACCCCAAGAATCTTATAAAGAGCAATACTCCCCCCCCCTTAACATAGAAAAATGTATAGACATTCATCTAGTTTGATAAATAAAACGTTGCTGCCGAAAGGCTTGGGAAAGTATACTTTATTTAAACACTCAACTTCATTGTTCTGCCTTAAAAAACATTCTTATAGTCCTTCTGAGGATTGTGAAATTCTTTGAAAACAAATTAAAAATAAAACATTTCTGTGATTTCTTTACAGATTCTGGACAATCAGGAAGTCCAAGCCACAATGATCCTGCCAAGAATCCTCCAGGTAAATATGTGTTCCAGGACGTTTGCAATCTGACATTGTAGGAGAACAAAGGTACCACTGTATAGATAAACACCCCGTAATTGGTCAGCTGCCTACTTTGTTCTGGAGGCAGGTATGATCAGGACAAGATGTGATTCTGCTTAGGCCCTTCACCGTGGCACATGCTTCTATACGGGCGTCATCAGTATTTACGTAATCACCAACGTTTTCATTTTTGTTGGTGTTTCTTTGAAAATGAATGTGCATGTATTTTAGTTGTGTATCTTTCAGGTGCTAAAAGTCATTGCTGTTTTTGAAAAGCCAAAATACACTTTTAATCTTTTTTTTTAAAAACACAAGAAAAAGTAAAAAATTTCCATACTCTTAGTATAGGGGATTGTGGTGGTGGTTGGTTATGTTGTCAGTGATGGATTTTTGCGAACGAGTTTTTATACCATAAGGTTCTGATTGGATTCCTGGAATCAGGAAATAATGAGTCGAACTTTTCCGTTAGTATAACGTATGCCAAGTATCCTCTTTATTTTCAGAAGTTGTTCCAGATCTGAAAATGGGCTTTTAGAAGTTGGCTGTCTTCATGGTTTTGTTCCTAATTCTGAACATACAGAATTTTGATATTGATTTAGGAGGAGTGTCTTTTCACATGAGATAAGTCTAGTGCAAAGAAGAATTTCTAATATTTCAGTATCGTAAAAATTTTAATTATATCTGTAACTTTGTAAAGGAGTGCTCTAAGAATAAAACTAAAAAAAACCACCCCAAACCCCAAAACAAACCAAAGACCGAAACAAACAAAAAAACCCAAAGTAACCACTCATGCCCTCTACCTCCCCAAGTAATTGCATCTGTATTTTTCATGGAAAATAAACAAAAAAAATTATAAAAAATAATAATACACGTTTCCTCAGGTAGTTCGTTTTAGGTTCTTAAATGTTTGATCTTCCTTGTTATAATGCTTTGCTAATGCGAGATTGAAATACTTGAAGAACTCCAGAACTGCAAAAAAATATGTCAGACCAGTCTTGTTTTAAATTATGTTAGAAAGCTACAGCAAGTAAATAGTCAAATAAAAATGCAAAGTCAAAACAGAATTATTTTTCTGAGTCTTGACCGTATTTTTATCTTAGAAGAATTATTTTTTTGCAACTACTTATTAACTTACTCTGTATTGTACAAAATCATATTGTTTGACAAAAGTAGTATATGCTTCAAAGATAAAAAGTTCTAATTAAATGTATATTTACAAATGTAGATTTAAGTTCATTTTTCATTACTTTCATCAAGTTTTTTAAAATGTTATTTCAAATTGATAAAACATTTTTTAAAAACTGAACAATTTTAAATGTAAAATTCAGTTGTATTATTTTATTTTTGCATGTCTGGATAATTTGAATCAAAAAGAAAAACTACCTAGAATATAATAAATTTTGTCAGAATTTTCTGAAGTTGAGAAAATTTCTTTAGGTTGTAATGTTTTAAAAATTTCCTCTTTTTAGTCGACTAATATTTTCTCTGTGTAGCATGACAGCCAAAAGTGGATTGTATCCAAACATTTTTTAAAAGCTCCCTCGCTCATTTTACAAAGAATGGAAGAAGAAAAAGAACCCTTTAATAGAAAAAGAGTTGATAAGTATTTTAAGTCAGACTAAATAAAGGATATGTTCTTTGCATTAGAATGACAGCTTGATTTGAAATTAATAAAGCTGTTATTGTTTGAAATGCATTTCTGAACATGTACAGAAAGAATTATGCTCACTTAAAAATGAATGTTCTTTACTTGAGCTGAACGAATCTTTGGATTGTAATGTCAGAACTCGATTTTTCAATATATGTCAAGAAGCTGGGTCACGTTTTTCTCTTGCTGCATTTAGTGTAGCATCCCTTAATTTATCTCTTTGCATATAGTATGTCGCACAGAAACAATCAAACCTATTTTTTTCCTTTTAAATTTTCCTTGGAAATTGCGCCTTTTTGAGAACTATGTCCTAAAACTGGGTTGTTGAATATTGTATATACATAAATTATACATTGATTACCAGTTTTTCAGAGTTAGAATATAGTAAAACATATATAATACCAGAATTAAATGTAATATAATTAGAATTTTCTTTGATGATTCAGAAGCATTCCATCATTTTAACATGCTTTGTGTATATCATTGTATTATGGAATGAACTGTAGAGATTATTAGAGAATTCTTCTGATGAAATTAAAAATTTGTTCTGTAATACCTTGAAATATAAATCAAGCTATTAGGAACATAGACTAGTTTCTAATTTGAAATGTGAAAAATCAGAGCTTACTAAGGTTTTTGTATTACAGTCAGTTGAGATAAATTATACTTATTATTAAAAGCTCTTTTCATAAGTGCAAGCATGTTTGGTATTTTAGAGTGTAATTCATCTTTGGGAGGTCCTTTTCATCTCTATATTCTGGCCTTGGCTGAAATGTGAAATCTCCAAAGTTGAGTTTCAATGTCTGGAGAAGGCACAATCCATTTATGGGAGAATTCAAAATCTGCTACCATAAGCAATGAAGCAAACAAATCACTTTGCTGCTTGTATTGTTATAATAAAGAGGAGTTAAACTTTTGGAAAAGATCACCTTGATGGTCAACACTTTCTTATCGCTGATAGTTTTCCATTAAGAGGTGTGCAACCCATGACAATCGCTACCATCTACTCCTGTGTTTATTTCCTAACAGATTGGGAAGAGATGGCAAAAATTCAAGCCCTTTTAGAGATAAAGGCTCTTTGACATCCATTCCTCACTGTTGACATGAGGGTGGAATCCCATCTGGTCATCCTATCAGTATAAATGCCTGTGTCTCCCCCTAAGCTGAAACCCCCCTCTGGTATGGCTTTTCTCCAGCATCAGACGGACTGTCTGACGTGGAGACCACATTCCTGCTGATTCCTCTGAACTTCTGAACTTCTGCAGGGTGACCTTGAAGCTCTCCAAACTGCAGTATGGATGCCTTTAGTTTTTAACTTGTCTTTCTTGATTGGAGTTAGTCTTCAGTGAATGAACTAAGCACAGGTGGACAAAAGCAACACATTTTTGGGAGGAGGGACATTTGCTATAGTTGATATTTTTAAAAGTACTTACGTAGATTTTGTTATTTTAAAATGCGTTTAAGTAGTCTTTATGATATTTTCTTATACTATTTGTGATTTAATATTTTGTTTTGCTGCTTTGTTATGTGATGGGAATGGGCCTCGTAATCTTTTCAGAGCTAAGATGCTCTAAAATTTTGATGGTGTTCAAGGACATGACACTGTTCTTTTGGTCAAAAAGCACAAGGCCACTTCATTTTTTATGATGCACATTTCCCTTGTTTATGATAGACTCAGAAGTTGTATGTCTACTTATTTCTGAATATCAAATTAATCCCTTGTAAGCCACAAAACTGTAAGAGTCCTCTCTCAGCATTAGGAAACAATTGTTGTGGACCAAACAAGGGTAAACCATTAACTATGGACTTAGATTTAGATATAACTTTATTTCTAATAAGTAATTGGGAAATGTGTGATTGGACTATATTCTTTTTTAAAATTTGTATAAAAATATAGTTTATTGATTTCAGAGAGAGAGGAAGGGAGAGGGAGAGAGAGATAGAAACATCAATGATGAGAGTCATTGATTGGCTGCGTCCTGCACACCCTCTACTGGGGATCGAGCCCACAACCTAAGCATGTGCCCTGACAGGGAATCGAACCTCGATCTCCTGGATCCTAGGTCAATGCTCAACCGCTGAGCCACGCTGGCTGGGCTGGACTATAATACTTTAAAATTAGCTTTGACTTGCTCTATTATTTTACATCTCTACCTTCCTTGGGCTATGACCTTCTAGACTTCCCAGTCTCAATCCTTTGCTTATGCTGGGGTGCTTAATATCCAAGGAGAACAAGGCCATCTAGAAGTTGATGGCCTTAGATTTTGCCTCTAAGTCAGTTTGAGCTGAAACCTTATTTTGGAGTCCAGGAAGGCTGTACTTGTGTGATGTGCTATCATATGGCAGCAAATATAACAAAGAAACACTGACTCCTACGGTAGTTTTTGCAAATTGTATCATTTAAGCTTACCAGGCAGTCCAAGTATCATTAACAGTAACTTTCTTACTTGGAATGACAGGGACTTACTTTACTTTCTTTCTTTCTTTCTTTTTTCTCTCTTTTTCAAGTTTGATAGTGTGCTTGTGCTGTTTTGTGTGTTGACTTTTGCATGTAGTCTGGCAAAACCTCCAGGAACCATTAGGATCATGTATTAGGTGCACACCAAATAAGCCACCTTATGTCCTCTGGAACAAAGATGGAACCAGATATAAATAAGTGAATAACTTAAACAAGGAGTATCTCTTAACTATAGCCGTATGCTCTCCTTGTACTTAAGAAATCTTTAAGTTATAAAAATTCTGAGGTTGATCTCTCCCCAACCCTGTTTTATAGATACTGAGAATGAAACCAACAGAGGGTTGTCATGAAAACTAATGAAAACAACCAAGTAATTATTAAGGAAATGAGTTCTGCATCTGCAACTTTAGTTGTCATCTGTTGGGATCACTAGGGCCCATATTTGCTTAAATCTTCACTTTTTTTCCAAAACTTAGAATTTGGGACAAACTTAATACTACTTTCTACTGGTTACAAAAATACTACAACTTTTTTTCTTATTTGTATATGAAGGCAGATGTATTTGCACGGGCCCTGAAGGATTTCATAGAGCATTTTGGTTTGTTTTTGTTTTTATTGATTTTAGAGAGAAGGAGGACGGGAGAGAGAGATGTGGATGGACAGACAGACATTGATCTGTTGTTCTACTTACTTACGCATTCATTGGTTGATTCTAACCCACAACCTTGGCGTATTGAGATGACGCTCTAACCAACTGAGCTACCTGGCCAGAGGTCATAGAGCATGTTTTATCTTAGGAGATGGTGTTCAGAGTCAAAGAAAAGAGAAAATTTACTTTATTTTAAAAAACCATAGCCTGTTTACTCCTCCATTAATAAGTTTTTACCCACTGCTTCTCATATCCTCATTTATTGCATCTACCAGAATCAAGATATTTTTCACAGGGGAAAATTCACTATTTCATGATACTTAGAAGTAATTTTAAACTTTGGCACTAAACAATATGCAACAGAGTATACACAGGCTTTCTATTCAGAGCAGTATCAATGGAAGACACTAAAAGGATTGGTTAATGGTGGGAAGACCTGAAGTTGTAGGTAAAGCTTTTAAGTAATTTGAGAATGAGGTCTGTGCAAGTCAGTACTAAAATCGAAGGATTGTTTTTCTTAACAGATTTTGTTTCAGGAACATTTTTCCTCTTTATCCACTGAGTTGTTGTTTTTTTTGGTTTTTTTTTAAATCACATTCAGTGAAGTTCTTCAGTGTTCCAATTTACGATAGAATTCAGAGTAAAGGTGGAGAGGATGAGGGAAGTGTTTTCTTCACCAGTTACTCTTAAAAAGCTAGAGGGGTACATAGCCCTCAGCTGCTTATCCTTCCAGGCTACATTATGGGTACTCGTGTACAGCCCACCCCTCAAAGGTTAATCTGCGTAGCAGCTGGCATCATGCCCAGCCTCTGTAGTGGTTCCAGTCTAATTACTTACAATATTCAGTTTTAGGGAAAAAAGATAATTTAGTAATATCCTATAAGGTTATGAAAGAAGATTTTTGCATACCTGCCTCCAAAGGAAATAATAGTAACTGAGTATCCATTGGTTGCTAAGTTCAGAATTAAATCTGGCACTCTAGGAGACAGGGCGGGATCAACTTCTGCTGAGTGAGCTCAAAATAAAGAGTAAGACAGTCATTTGCTCCTGGGGAGTTGGGAATATACACCATTCCACACCAAGCACAGTAGACTGTCTAGAAAGAGCTGTCAATAGTTGGATTTTTCACCTAATATATTTAATGAGCATCTATTGTGTGTATGGCATTAATCTAGGTGCTGCAGAAGATAAAAACATGAATTACACATGAGCCTTGTCCTCCCCAAACTTTTCTGTTCCTAAATATATACAATGTGTTACACACACTCTCTCTCTCTCTCTCTCTCTCTCTCTCTCTCTCTCTCTCTCTCTCTCACACACACACACACACACACACACACACACACGGTGTGGCAAAAGTAGGTTTACAGTTGTTCATATGGAAAATAATACAATAATTAATAAATAATAATACAAGAATAAACTGTGTTTCACATACAACTACAAATCTACCATTGCCCCATCCTGTGTGTGTGCCTAAATATTATTTAGTGCTGCAACTCAAGTTTCATGGGAGTTCAAAGCTGTGAAAAATGATTTCCAGCCACTGTAGGAAGCATGGTGGAATGGAAAGTATATGAACTTTGAAATTAGATTTCCCCCTGAATCAAGGCTCCATGTTTTATAATGATCATGAGGGCCATGAAGTGCATGAGCAAATCAGACAAGTTCCTTAGAATTTAGAATGGTCGGTTGTATCCAGGCCAGTTGTCAGCATCAGATGGGAGAGCATACCTGGCGAGTAGCGCTGGCTTGATAAAAGTGAGGACTTTTTATACTACTTTCTCATCCAGCTGAGTTGACCAAGAAGACTTCCTGCAGGAAGTATCATTTGATGTGGAACCAAACAGAAATATTAGATTTTTACCCTGAACTCCTCTAAAGACATAAAATGGCATAGACAATGTTACAAATCAAGATAAAAGGCATTAGATTCGGTTGGAGATTATATAAAAGAGGCAAAAGAAACAGATGTTCTCAAGTTTCATGGTGAAAGAGAATTATAATTTTTAGATCGTCAATTTGTTCTAAGCATTTTGACATCTAAGGAAATGTAGAATGAAATTTTGTTACAGTTTTTAATAGTGATATGAGAAATAGCACAGATGTATCATTACCAATTGCTTTTCTCCTGGCAAGGCTTTATCTCTTAGTCCTTTGTATTTACATTGTTTAAATATTTTTTCCACTTGCCTTTCCGTGGTGGTACTATTCTGAAGCTACCAACTTTTCTGTCTCCATTGAAAATTTTCTGTCCCTTAACTCTTCCTGACCCTCTCCATTTATCTTCCTTACTCTTTTTCTTCATCCTAGCAACTTATTTTACTTTTTAAAATGTATCTTTGTCTCTCATTCAGACAACTCCCTTTATTCAAGTTTCCCATCTTTCTTTTTTTCATGACATGACATGAAAGACTCTAAAATTTTTTCTTGACTTCTGCAACTGGGCTTCTGTCACTGAAAGTATTCTCACTAAATTCATGACCTTTTGCCACTGGAGTCTGTTGGTTTCTTTCCATTCTATTCCTGCTTCCATATTCTTGAGCATTAATTTGATTTAGTTTACCATGCTTATAACTTTTTCCTTACTTAGAAAAGTATTTTATTGTGGTAAGAACACTTAACATGAGATGTATCCTGTTAAAAAATTTTAAAGCATATAGTACATGATTGTTGACTGCAGTTACACTGTTGTACAGCAGATCTCTAGAGCTTATGCATCTTGTACAGCTGAAACTTTATGCCTGTTGATTAGTAACACCCCATCTCCCCCTCCGCCAAGCTTCTGGCAACCAAAATTCCACTCCTTGATTCTACGATATTGACTATTTTATTATTATTATTATTTTTAATATTGACTATTTTAGATACCTCATTTAAATGGAATCATGCAGTATTTGTCTTTCTATGACTGGTTTATTTCACCTAGCATAATATCCTTAAGGTTCATCCATGTTGTTGCATATTACAAAAATTTTCTTATTTGGGATGGGGAGGTGGGTAATGGCAAAATAGTATTCTACTGTATGTATATACCACCACCTTTTCTTCATCTGTCAGTGGACATTTAATTTGTTTCCACATCTTGGCTATTGTGAATAGTGCTGCAGTGAACATGGGAATGTAGAAATCTCTTCGAGATCCTGATTTCAGTTCTTTTGGATAAATACCTAGAAGTGGGCTTGCTGGATCACATGGTAGTTCTATTTTCAATGTTTTTGAGGAACTCCCATACTGTTTTCCATAGCAGCAGCACCATTTTGCATTCCCACAAACAGAGCGCTAGGATTCCAGTTTCTGCACATGTTTCACAACATTTGTCTTTTGTTTTTTATCATAGTCATACTGACAGGATTTTGATTTGCATTTCCCTAATAGCTAGTGAAGTTGAGCATCTTTTCATAGATCTATTGGTCATTTCTGTGTTTTCTTGGGAGAAGTGTCTGTTCAGGTCCTCTGCCCATTTTTTTAATTGAATTGTTTGGTGTCGAGTTCTTTATGTATTTTGGATATACAGATATTTGTTTGTAAATATAATCTCCCAGTTGGTTGATTGCTTTTTTGTTGTCAGTTTCTTTTGCTGTACAGAGGCATTTTAGTTTGATATAGTCCAGTTCACTTATTTTGGTCTTCATTTCCCTTACCTTTGGGGTGAAATTCATAAAATGTTCTCTGTGACCAAGATCTGTAAATTTAGGCCCCAAATAACCGAAGCAATCCTGAGAAAAAAAAATGAAGCTGGAGTTTCACATAACCTGATTTCAAATTATACTACAGGGCTACAATAACCAAAACAGCATGGTATTGGCAGAAAAACAGCCACACAGATCAAGGGAACAGAATTGAGAGCCCAGAAATAAAACTATATGTATATGGGCAAATATATATATATGTATTTTAAACTACTAGAACCAGACTTGCTCGTTTTTTTAAAAAATATATCTTTATTGATTTCAGAAAGGAAGGAAAAGGGAGAGAGAGATAGAAACATAAATGAGAGAGCCATCGATTGGCTGCCTCCTGCACACCCCCTGCTGGGGATTGAGCCTGCAACCCGGGTATGTGCCTTGACCGAGAATCAAACCTTGATCTCCTGGATCGTAGGTCAATGCTCAACAGCTATGCCACGCCAGCCAGGCCAAGAGCAAATAATTTTTGACAAAGGAGCAAAAAAACACAATGGAGAAAAGAAAGCCTCTTCAATAAAAGGTGCTGGGAAAATTGGAAAACCACATGCAAAAGAATAAAACTAGATTACAGTTTGTCCCTATGTGCAAAAATTAATTCAAAATGGATCAAAGACCTAAATATAAGATCTGAAACAATAAATTACAATCACTTTTTGTTATTCCTAGATATGTTTGGAACAGATCTCTCTTCTAGTGTTCCAGACCAATGTGTTCAACGACTTTTTGGGCACATTTCCCTATATGTCCCATGGTAACTCACATCATAACTCATTCAATTCATTTTCTTTTCTATCGGATTTGAGTGTTTCTCTGTGTAAGGTATCTTGGGGCTACCAGAATCTACCCAGACACGTCGGTTAGAGCAGCTCATGAGTTCCTTCTAACTTTCTCATCTTCTGTGAATTCATTCGTCGTCTCCTTTAAAGGTTTCTTGAATCCACTCCCACCTCTTAGTTCCCTTTACCCTTATTTCTTGCCCGAAATTGTGCAAAGACCTTAGGATTGCCTCTATTCTTTCCTCACTCTTTCTTCCTCAGATGCTATAAATAAGTACACTTCATAAAACACGAACCTGACTTTCTTAAAAGCTCTTGATGCTCACTCCTTATATACTCATGCTCTATGGCATGGCTTGAAATGCTGTTCAGATACCAAGTATACCAAGTTCCCTTCCGTTTCCTTTCTTCCCAGTGATATGCTGTCTCCTTTGCCAGGGCTGCCAAGTCTACCCTGCAAGCTTTGTTCATCCTTTCTGTCCAAACTATTCCATTCATCTTATCAGATTACCCTAGGTAGGGTTGGGCAACTCTGTGTCTTTTATGATTGGTGTTTTGTATCGTAAACCTTTGTTTACACATCTCTCCTCCTAAGTAGACAGTTAAATTTTTTAAAATGATTAATTTACTACTATAATCCAATATCTTTTTTTTTTCCTTGACACACTCTTAGAAACATTACTCAAGAAAACAGGATGTCAGTACTTAGACATTGTTAGGCCAACTTCTCCACTTTACTTATGAAAACAGGGCAAAGAGGTTAAGTGATTTGCCCAAGGTCTCAATTAGTTATTGACAACTGTAGGTTAAAACTCATTTTTTGCATGGGTCAAAACCTTAAGTCAGTAGTAATCCCAGTACAGTATTATTACCTTTTGCCTGGCACTCCACCCCCCTGATAAATAATACAGCTCATTGTGGTGCATTGCTTTGTGATAAAATGTGAAAAGTGTGGACTAAGTGTTTGTGAATTTGCATTGCCATGAAAGAGAAAGAAATGAGAAATCTTTTTGTTGAGGTTTTTAGCAGAACCGAGTCTGGGTCTCCTGACACTCACAGAGGGTGCCACATTGAGTCCCTGGGGGCAGTTGTGACAGCTGTAGCTTGTGGGACAAGGGGCAGTGAGTAGAGGGTGAGGAGATGATGGATGTGAATCCTTAGTGACCCTTGCCTCAGTGGAGATGAGCTTGGGGAGGGATGTCAGCTGGGAGGTTTCTAGGCTGTGGGTCAGGGCACTGATGAAGGCGAGGGCTTCCTCTACACCACGTTATTGGACTTGTTAGACCTTAGTAACCCCATCTCGTTCTCTACCCCAACTTTCCTCCAGGTCATGTGCCTTGCATTTATATAGGTCAGGGGCCCACTGGTTACAGTCACAAGTGTAACTTAGACACAGTAGATACACTCCTTTCACAAAGCTGTGAGACAAAGGACTAGCTCTTGGGCCATAGTTAGTTATTTGAGCTTTCATTTTTCCTACCTTTCTAACTGTACTGCAGGATCTTGTGGCATCTGAAATGATGTCATTAAGGTAACACAGAGTTCAGGTGAAATTTTAATACATTGATGTAGGCACTTAATTTATACTGCACCTAGTTCCAGAAAACTTTCAAGAGGCCTTGCACTTCTATAGGCTGCAATTTGTTACATCTTAAAAGTCGCTCCTCTAACGCAGTTTTCTTTCTTTGCGGAATGTCCACATTGCTCACAGGGAAGGCTCGAGGCCCCCTGTGCCAAGAGGTCTCAGCCTTAACCACCTCGGGTTACACCGCGACTGTGTCCACTGCTCCACAGAGTTTCTGTCCTTGCTCTTTCGCTCAGGCATCTTGGGTTCTTTTTACAGTGACCGCCTGCATCTGAAGTTTCCTCTCAATTTAAATTCTTTTCCTTCTCCCTATTTACAAGGTCTGCTTTTGCAGCATCTGGCTACAATTTAATAATGCAAAGCGTTTTCCTCCTCACAGCTGGGAAGCTGGGATTGTTCTGTATCGCGGATAAGAGTGGACTTGCTCCAGGCTAGTTAAAGTCACTGAACTTTGCAAAAGCTAAGCTTGCTGGATGTGTTGTCCTGTACAAGGGCACCTAGGGGACCCTCACTTGCATATTGGAGCATCATGCTGGGAAAGAGGGGTCAATTCTATAGTAATATTTTGCAAGTGGAATAAAATACTAAAATAACCTATTCTCTCTCTCTCCCTCTCTCTCTAACTGCCTGAGTTTTATTGTTTCTATCTCATAGGATTATTGAATGTGATTTAAAATTATTAGGCAAATCTACTAAAATCTCATTTCTTCTTTCTCTTTCTGTAATTATAAAGAGTATCAAGATATCAAGTAATTTAAAGCAATTACCTTTGTGGAGTAATTTGACTCTTGTTGGCTTTTATATAATAATGTCATTGATGGAAGAAGAATTTAAGAAAAAAATCAGGTTTTGATTTTTCAGAGTTGTTATAAACCCTTTTGGGTCTTTTGATTTGTGTGCTGCTCGTCAGAGACCTTGTGCTCATTCATTTTATTTTATATAACACAACTAGGGGCACACTCCTCCTGAAATATTTCTAATTCTTGGTCCCAATAAAGATACCCCCCACATATCCATGTCCCCATGGCATTCAGGAGGAAAAAACAAGAAAACCACTTAACTTTCAGATTTGAGTTTAACTTCATTAAAACCATCAAGCGCACTTGTTAATGACATGAAACAAACAGGGACATGATGTATTTTTTTCATTATTATATGGTTCCATTTATATGAAAGTCTGGAACAGGTAAAACCATAAATATAGAAAGCAGTGGTTGCCAGGGCCTGGAAGTGGGGGAAGTGAACAGGTGACTGTCTGTGGACACATGGCTCTTTTGAAGATGGTGAAAATTTTTGGGAATTAGATACTGGTGATGGTTGTACAACGTTCTGATTATACTAAAAGCTTATAAATTGTACACTTTAAAAGGGTATTTCAGTTCTATCTCAATAAAGCTGTGGGTTTTTGTATTTTTGGTGCCTGTGAACCACCTGGTAAAAAAGGCCTGGAACTCCAGCTAGGGTAGAGATTTGGGGGTTAGTGACCTCCGGGAAACTAGGCAGGGGCTCCAGATAACGCCTGGTACAGTCACATGGAGAGGGCTGTGAGTGTCCCTGTGCGTTTCTCCGAGTACCCTTGTGTCTTGGTGAGGTGCTTTACTCTGGTGACATGCAAAGGCCACTGGCAGGTTCACATGATGAGTGACATCATGTGAGATTCTTCCTCCATTGTTTATTTTGTGGCACTTCTTTTTTAATGAAGTGGAATTTTAGTTTCAAAATTTGATGTTTTGGATTGCAGTCATTTTCTGAGTTGAGCTCCTTTTTAAGCAGACCAGTAAGGAGAAGATGGATTATAACATATGATCATGTTTATCGGGATCTGAAGCACTCTGCTGTTTTATACTTGATACGTTGCAGTTGATATCCAGAGCAACCCACATGAATTGCATTACCTTACATAGTGCTGATAGGTGAAGGAGGGAGTATCTGGGTTTTGAGAGAGCATGTAGAAAAACAGGCAGATGGGTGAGAAAAGGCCACTGATGGGGTTACTCTGCAATGAGGAAGGCAAAATATTTTAAAAAGATAGTTGTCGCTGAAAAGGGTGAAGGGATTAAGAAGTATGAATTAATACAAAATAGTCACTGGGTTGTAAAGTATAGCATGGGGAATACAGTCAATAATATTGTAATAGCTACGTGGGGTGCCAGTGGGTACTATGTGTGGTGCCAGGAGGGTGATCACTTTGTAAGGTATATAAATGTCTAACCACTAGGTTGTACACCTTAAACTAATATAAAATAATATTAAATGTCAACTGAAATTCAAATTGGAAAAAAAAAAGTAGTTTCATCTTGGGGAAAAAAAGAAACTAGTTGGCGCTAAATGTTAATGAATTACTTTTTTTTTTTTTTTTTTTTAGTGTTTGCATTCTCTCCTTTTAACTAGAGCACCCAGATTTTTGAATTATTTTTCTAATCTCTGTAGCTGGCATTTTGCCTTGGGTCATAATCCCTGTGAAATATTCATTATAAGTCTGTGGTGATCTTCATAACATGCAAATGTGATTATTTTATCCCCTCCATACACTGCAGAGATTTCCACTGCAGGCTGTCTAACCCTTTGCACGGCATCTAACATGGCCCTCCCTGACATGGTCCTGGCTGGACCTTGTACTGGGCCTTAGCCATGTGCCTCTCCTGTGTCTGGTCGATGTTTCATTTCTAGGCCTAGAATGGCTGTACTGCCCTGACATCTCAGTGAGACTTCTCCAGACCCTCTCTGCAGGACAGCTGTGCCATAACAGCACTGGCTGCATGTTTATCTCTGTTTACTTGTCTGTTTCTCTTAGTGAATTCTGAACTACTTCAGGTGAGGATTGTGCTCTTCCTTTGTAAACCTGACATCTAAGGCAGTGCCTGGCCAGAGACAGTGTTCAAGATCTGGCTCACTTCTGAGTCACATTCTCCCAGCCCTTCACTGAAATCTCCGCAAGGATATGTAAAACCTTAGCAACCTTTTCTAAACACACTGAGAGTGAGACCAAAGGACAACCACTTGGTAGAGTCTTGGAGGCTTATCCCGTAACTACAGGACTAGTGTAGTTGGAATGAATTGTAAAAGTGGTGTTTTTCCTTTTATCTCATAAAAAATAGTAGTGCTGATTCCCTGGGAAATTGTAAATATTCAAGTTTTATTCTGCCCCACTAACATCTCCTAGGCTCAGAGATTTTTAAAATATCCATTTAAAAGGCCGTAAACCCAGAGCACAGCAGGGTTAGGAAATGGAGGGAGAGCACAGGAAGACATCTCACAGTGTTGTCTAACGTAATTACAAAAGCCCTCCCCTCTGGGCTAGAGCCTGACTCCTTAGCCCTGTAAATAGGCACTTTGTGAACTTGGTCTCATCTGTCCTGCCCGAGCCTTGAGTTGTAGAAAGTGAGGGTGTTTTTGTACTGCTGGTAGGATGCCGCTGGTAGGATGCTGCATGCTGTGGGGGCAGAACCCACCTTTCCATCCCAGAGGCGCGCTAGATGAGAGCCAGCCGGCATTGGGAGTGGGTTGGAAGCTGTGCTTATCAGCTTCGACTAACACTGTTATTTGTTACTTTTAAATAACCCTCGGTTTTACAAATTTTAGCTCTTATATTTAATTCCCTTTCTAATTTTTTTCTTTTCTTTAGCCCCTTTGTCTTTATTGCATTCTAGATAGCTTATAATTTTTCTTTTGATTTTCTCTTCGATTGATTCATGGCTCGTTTTATACTTTTCAGGTAGCTCAGAAAATTGGTCACTCTTTATTTTTTTCTTTTAGTTTATTTTCCCAAGATGAGACCATATAACCTGAAAAAGTCTAAAAACTTGGAAGAATTTTTTTAAAGTTTAGTCTTTGGTCAAAGACATGGTCAGTTTTTATAAAATTTCTGTGGACATAACAACAAAGGTTGTTTGTGTTTGAATGATATAAAGTTAGTCTTTGTCTAATAGTCATGTTCAGTTGTAAAAGAGATGTATTAAAAATTTCTCTCCGGGTATTTGTATTTTTTTCAACTTTCTTGTACTTTAATAGGTTTCATTTCATGCATTTTCCGATAATATTGTTTGGTGCATGTGGGGTTGGCAGTTTCTTTTCTTCATTAATTGTGCCTTTATCTTTTTGTAATTTTTTCTATTTATTGTAA
The DNA here is from genome assembly GCF_964146895.1 of Miniopterus schreibersii. Taxonomy (NCBI): domain Eukaryota; kingdom Metazoa; phylum Chordata; class Mammalia; order Chiroptera; family Miniopteridae; genus Miniopterus; species Miniopterus schreibersii. The sequence continues at coordinate 51,339,432 of NC_138111.1, read as the reverse complement.
TTCACCTTAAACTCCATTTTTACCTTTGCTGATTGACACTTTTCTTTTTGTTTGAATTTGCCTGATTTCTCTTTGCCTACTAGTTTGTTTTCAACATTTTATTCTTGTTATCTTTTTGTCTTGTGTTCTTAACAATAGCTGGATTTAATTTGCTTGAGTTAATCTACTTGTCTTTTGGGGATTACTCAGTCCACTTACATTTATGGTAATAATTGATATACTTGATTTTATTCTTTCTATTTTCCTTTATATTAATTTCTTTTTACATTGTATGTCCTTATTTTTGCTGTCTTGATTAAGTTCCTAGTCATTGTGTTTTGTTTTCTCTGTTACTTTGGAAGTTCTACCTTCCCTTTCCCTCTCTTGAAATGTCTTTATTATTATTTGACAACAATATACAGTTTTCATATTGACTTATAGATATTATGATTATCATCTGTATTTTAGAGAAGAGAAATGTGAGGTGTGGAAAAGTTGCCTAATTTGCCTTAGGTTTACATGGTAGAGCTGATTTCTTAGTATAGTTTCACATAATTTAATATAATTATATTAATTACAGTATTATGTAATTATATATATTTAATATATATTATTGCACTGTAAAAATAAACATAGCCAACTTAGTAAACCGTAAAATATTATGCTAATAAACTAAAAAGTTGGAATGAATTGATATTCTTGGAAAATATATGGTAAAATTGTCTCAAGACTATAAAATAGGAGTAGAGTGAATTTCAGGAAAGACTGAAAGGTGTCTAAGAAGCTTCTCTGAAATACATTCTGGGAAGATGATTTTATCCGTGATTTTTTTTCCCCCCAAACTTTCAACAACTTCTAGTTTTTTTTTTCACAAAAAATAATGACTGTTATCCAAACCATTTTATGAAACATGCATATAATCCTAGTATGAAAACTTGACAAATAAAATATAAAAATTCCCACAAAAGTTTCTTAACTACATATAAAGAAGTTGGAAGAAACTGTTAGCAAACCACTTGAACAGTAACTTAAAAGAGTTATCTTCCACTGACAAGCAAAGATAATTTAACCTGAGAATTCAGTAATATATAGCACCAATAAATGCTGTGAGGAAAAAAATGGGGAATCTCTACAAATGTCAAAAAAGCATTTAATAATATTCGATAATAATTCTGATCAGAAAAATTGTAAAAACTTGAGAAAAGTAGGAATAAGTGAATATATAAAATGATGAGAAAGAAATCAATCATTAGTTAATAGCTAACATTATCATTGACTGTGAAACTCTAGAAATAATCTCATCAATATTAGGAATAAAATGTTCCTGCTCACACAATTCCTGCTTTACCTTCTTTTGAATGTTATGTTCAAATAAATAAGGCATATGCATCTGAAAAATATTCAACTTTATTATAATTAAATAAATGAAAATTATAACTATAATGATATCTTTTCTCTGTCAACTAACTTGCACAATTAAAAACAAATCACTACAAATATGAGTGATATGTAGTTCTCCAGCAGGGTGGTGATATGTACACACTCAGGATCTGTAGAGGGAGTATGAGTTGGCAAAAACCTTTGTCAAAAGCAGCTTGACAGTTTTTACCAAGAGCTTTAAAAGTGTATGTCCTTTGACCCCATAATTCCACTTCTGGGAACTCCATTCTAAGGAAATCGTGAGAACTGCAGACAAAGGTTTGTGTTCAAGGATGTTGATGGCAGTGCTGTTTATAATATTTTTTTAAATCATGCTTTTTAAAAAAAAAAATTGATTTCAGGTAGAGAGGAAGGGAGAGAGAAACATTGATATGAGAGAGAAACATCTATAAGTTGCCTCTCTTATGCTCCCTGACTGGGAGATGAACCCACAACCCTTTGGTGTACAGGACTGCTCTAACCAGCTGAGCCACCTGGCCAGGGCAAAATCATGTTTTTGATAAATTATTTAATCTAAAGGGAAAGAGACAATATTAATTAGTAAAGAACAGGATATCAATTTTATAAAAACACACACATATATGAATAAGCTTAATGGATTGGTAGAAAATACTAAAAACACAAATAACATTAATAACTATCAGTGTGTGTTAAAGTCATACAATTTCTGTCTTTACCAGATCACCATCAGGGATTTACATTTCATATTGAAGAATTCCTAGTTCTAAATCAATACTAGAATGTTAACCTTGGCTATAGGCTGATGTTTAGCCTCTGTGCAGAGAATCATTATCTTCACAATATTTAGTATCTCTATTTCACAATCACAATTTTATCCTTAATCATGGGCAGTTCAGATAAGTTTAAAACCTGAAGATAGACCTATGTCTTATAAAACAACTACCAGAAAATCACCAAGGGTTAGTTGTGGTAGCTGAAGTGACATGAAAATTCACTAAGAGCTAGTGTGAAATACTCTCATCTTCTCTCCCTTTGCATCCACAAAGCAAAGGATTTAGATATCTTTTACACTCTGTTGAAACAGTGAGCAATTGAAATCATAGGGCTAGAAAATGCCTATGAGGTGCCTAGTTTCCTGTTCTTTCTCCAAAGCATGCAAGAAAACTAATAGGAAATAGCCATGTAAAAAAGTGGAATCTGAGGGTTGCAGTGGACTTCAGAGGTGCTTTTATTCACTTTCCTACCCAGTGATAATTCTTAATTCTAATGGGAGTCTTTATAGCCAGAAAACCCTTACCTTTATAGACACAAGTTTTGTCATCTGTAAAATGGGAACAACATGACAACTTATAGGATAATTGTGAGCATTACATGAATTAATGCTTTAGAAGATCTTAGCACAGTAGCTTGGCATGTGTTGGTTATTATTACCTTTGCAAGGTTTCACATTCCTTGCTGCAACATTTCTTATTGGATGACAGATCTTTTTATTAGGCCAAAAAACAGTTCTTGGAACTATGTGGAATAAGCTTAATCCACCATCTACATTCCCAGTCCTTCAAATACTTGAAGGCAGCTTTCATGAATTTAATAACTGCTTTCTGTGGCTTATTTATTTTTAATTTCAAGAATGGAACACAGTAGACTATAAAAATGAGCGTTATCAGTCTTCCTTTGGATTTTCTATGTAAATGTTGTTTAACATTCAAATGGTGCTGATTATAATTTGAGATATTAACAGTTAGATATGCTATTGTGTCCCTCTGTTATTGTTTGTAAAGGAGGTTAAACACTGTATTAACTTCTGAGTAGTGATTTATTATTGTTGCTTTTGTTAGAGAAAAATGAAAAAAAGAAGTAAAATAATATAATTTGATATTGCCTTTGAGAGTTTTCAGTTTACAGAGGTCTTCATTTCCTACTCAATTTTGTTTTTTAAAAAGCATACATGTAGTGTAAATACAGCATCACATAAATGCCACGTTGCTCTTTGCTTCCTGGCCTAAGCTGTTGTGTAATATTGCTCTGTAACCATTAAACAGCTGCTCTGCCTCAGAGATGCTCATATTTCCTTTGATAGATGAAGGGAATTTACTACATGAATGTCTCCAAATTGCTTTAGGATCTCTGGCCCGTGTATCAGCTATTTAGATTTGCAGTGGTCTATGGAACACGCGAACACCATGTTTCTGGAGGCCCCACAGCCCAGAGGTTCCAGCAATAACCTGCACTTTGCTGAGTCTCACCCTCTATGTTATCGCAGGGCTCCTGACCCCCTGCACGATCCTCCCCACTTATTTTGCCAGAGTCCTTAAGTATCATTTCTTATATCATCTGAGCAAGCACTATTAGCCTTCCAAGTACTGTGTCATCCACTATTTTTTTCTTTCCCCTGCCTCAGTGGGACCTATGGTGTTGCATTTCTGTCTAGTGGGTGCCAAAGCAGTTGGGACATATTTTCCATGCCTTTCTAGTTTTAGTAAAATAACTCTTTCAGGCTTTTTTTTTTTTTTTTGTAGATTCAAATTCTTTAGAACTTGGGGAATTGGGAGTGGGGAATGGAGAAACACCCTGCTACATTCTGATTTACCCTCCCTTTTCTACGGAATAGTCGTTGTATTTATGTGTGTGACTGCCGTACTGTCTTCCCACTGGTAGGATTAGCTTGAGGAAGCATCTCCCTCCCTTGTGAGGCCCCTAACAGGTCCACACCCCACTCTACCTTCATGGGCATGACTGAGAAGCAAATGGAGCCCTAACAACTCACTGGAGTAATAAGAAAATGAACTTCAGATAATATCTACATATTGAAATATTATTATGTATTAAGATGATGTAATTTATATAAATATACTGAAATGTTCATCGCTTATGCACTCATTTATCAATCGTTTTCTACAAATATTTTTGAACCCTTTCTCTTTAAACTCTTCTAGTTCCTTGGTATTTATTTTGTACTAAATGCCCAAAGTTTTATATTAGTATACAACAGAGTCAGAGATACAATTTGACTCTAATCATCACTCTTTTCCATTTTACCCCAAAGTCCAAATAAAACCATCAGCAAATGAGTTCCGGGAAATAACAAGGCTCAATACAGTTATCCTTCAGTCTTGAGGCATCTCTGTCTGCACTGTTATAAAATTACTAATATGTTCTTTTGTGGTCCTGTTTCAGTTGGTTGAATTTTTAAGTTTTATCCTGTAAACATTTATTTAGTGGTTACTGTATATAGAGGTGCTGAGCTAGTTGTTTGGGAGATACACAGGTGAACAAAAATCCAGCCACTCTTTCAGGTGACAGAGCTGATAATCCAGTAAGAAACACAAGACTTGAAAACAGTTATCGTGGAAAACTTGTATGTCCAAAGTGATACAGACTAAGTAAAAACTAGGTGCTGTGTGAATACAGAAGGAAGAAGCTGGTCGTAGCTGGCACAGGGGCTGGAGCAGAGGGCAGAGGCGCCAGGCTGTGGAGCAGATGGTGGTTGGGCTGGACACTGAAGGTAGAAAGGGGAACATGCAGAAAGAGCAGAAGGGAACTGCCTGAGAAAAATATGAGGGCAGCATTGACAGAGTGCAGCTGGGTGAGGACAGGTAATCTCGTCTGCTTGGTTAAGTACATGACCTGTAGTCAAGATAAATGAGGTCTAATATATATATATATATATAAGTCCATATTTAGTCTATTTGCCATATATAAAACTTTGTTTACCATATATAAAAGTATAACTTATTGTACTTGAAAACAACAAAAGCAACAGAAATCTTTGTGTACAACGATAGTCTACAGTTGCTCAGAAAATTGGATATATCTATCCCTCACCACACAAAGGGAGTCAATGACTCTTTTGTCTTCATGTCTTTTAGCACCTTGTACAGTGTTGGCTAACCTAGAAGTTGCTCAATAATCACTGAAATGAATTCAACCTGGTGAAAAATTAATTGCTCAACATGTAGGAGTTTCTTAAAATAGAAGTACATCAAATGGGGACATTTTGCTATTATCCTCTTAAAATTATATATTTTTTCACAGTAATGACTTAATAGGAGACCTAAGTTTTATCAGCAGATGGGATCTCATACCTTCTTCTCCCTGTTCTTTCATTCTTTTTCTAACAAAGGTAGATGGGTGGGTATAAAAACAGTGTTCAGACATATAGGACTTCTCAGTTCACAACATTAAAGCATATATTATAATCATATGATTTTCTGTCTTTTCACGCTCTCTGTGGTTATACAGAGTGTGGAAACTTTCGTTCAGGTAAAATATATAAATGCGTATTTACAAATAATCCGAGCCTGTCTAGAATCCAGTGTGTATAATGCAGTGTATGGGGGTGATCGTTGGCCCCAGTGGCCAGTCCAAACTTACTGGGAACATGTAATCAATGCCTACTATGGGTTTTCTATTTTTGTCTCACTTATTATTCATAACAGCTCTATGATGTAGGTAATTTTATTGCTTCTAATTTATTAATGAGGGATCTGAGGCCCAAAGAGCCTCATAACATGTTCAGGATTCCACACTGGTCAATGGTGGTTGGGGGTTCAGGTCCCAGCTCTCTGACTTGAGTGCTTCGTGTCGTTAAACTGCCAATGCCTCACATCCCTGCACTGAACCTCATCCCTTGGTCAGCCCTAAGGCTTCTAGCAAAATCCGATCAAACTGACAATTTTGAGATCTAGAGATTTTTTCCTGGAAGTCTTAATTCTGAGGCTTTTCAGACTCTTTTTGACCTCTCCCTGGGGCGGCAGAGAGTAGCCCTATTCCTTCTTCCTAAGGTGTTCTCTTCCTCCCACCTTCATTACGCCTCCGTCACAGAGACGGAAGGAAACCGGGGACATGCCTGGTGTTTAGGGGTCCCAGCTCTAGTCCTGGATGCGGCTAGAGCAGCCAGCACGCAGGCGCAGCTTCCTCGGGGCCTGAGCTGCTGCCCTCAGCCCCAGTGGACCCCATGCCTGGAGCCATGGAAGGGTCGAGTGGCGCTCCTGGGAGGCCTGAAATTACCCATTTGCTAGAAACAGTGTCCTGCTCTTGAAATGAAGGGAGTCCAGGGGACTAGTAGCAAGAGTGAGAAAGCAAGGAGATCATGGGAGGTGTATTCAAGGTGCGCAGAAATAGGTTGATGCAAAGCATTTGCTCGATGTACATATTATACTTTCGTGTGATTCATGACCCGGGAACAAGGGTGGGGGTTCTGGTAACGGCAACTCACTTTTCTTTAATCAGGGAAGGATTTGTGAAAGAACAGTGGTTTCAAGAGATCTTTGAAGTAATTCCAACAAGGTGCTAATTGTGGTTGTGGTTTTCCTTTTTCTTCCTCTCTCTCTCTCTCTCTTTTTTTAAATGGATGGACTTTAGTCTACCAGATGCTACCAAGCTGCATGTATTTATGAGAACCCCTGCACCTTCCTTCTCTGTGGGTGGGCTGTGGCAAAAATCACCATACCAATTGCCCTGTACATTTAGAAAGTTAAAAAAAAAATTGTCTTAGGTGATTATTTAGCATCTAAACTTTGCTTTTGTTTAACAGACCCAGTTTGCATTCAAAAGAGTTTTGCTTTTACTTGTTTTTGTTGTAAGCTCACTTTTTTTTTCATTCTAACCTTTGGTTTCAGAACACTTTTAACAAATTCTAGTGTTTAATCATTTATTTGCTTCCTGCGTATGCTGATCTTTTCCCCCTTAATGTTTATTTTCAGGATACCTTGAAGATAGTTTTGTAAAATCTGGAGTCTTCAATGTATCAGAGCTCGTGAGGGTATCCAGAAGTAAGTAAATTGTTTTCTAATCATTTAATTTTACAATAAGATTTAAAATATTTTATATTTTGCACCTTAAATACAGAATGAAGAGTAACCATACATTAGGAGAAATTGAGCTTTAAGTTCTCTGACTTTTGATGAAATCATTAGTGAATATATTTTGTCTGATTTTTCTAAAACATTTGCATTTAAATCATTAAAACTTTTTGCTATACAAAAATAATTTTGGAGTTGTTCTGATTGCCATATTACTGGTATTCATTTAATTCACTGTTCTCTCTGTGACCGTAGATGGTCATTTATATCAAAGGAAGTGCGATTAATTAAATGTTCTATGTATTGTTATAATAACCCACATAAGTTTCCTGTAGATAAGTGCTTTTTTATTTTACCAACATTTTGGTCGGAGCTTGGAGATGTACAGGATATACGCGCTAACATGCACGGTGTAGAGGGATGCAGAAATTAACTTTGCAGATTGCAGTTGGATATAGATAGAAAGCATTGTTATCTGAAACAATATCCAATTGTTTTCACTGACCACCTCACCTGAGACACCGTTCTTGGCAGGCCGGATGAGAGGTTTCTTGGGTAACTTTACCTGGCCCTAACTAAGCAAAGGGAACGTTTCCTTGATCAACTTTTTTACTTGCTACTAGCGCATGCCAATATAGACCTAAGATGCAGCTCTTAACGCACCAGTTATGTTAAAGGAGGTGACTCATTTCTTCTTGCTCTCCTCTCTGATTTAGCTTCTTTATGTAACTTTGAAGGGTGTGTTTTCACTTGACATTTTGATTGAGAGCCTCACAGTTTGGAATGATGTTATTCGGATAATGTAGTGGCACTCCGGTTCTTGTTTAAATTGTGTTTTTCATTTGGGTCAGATTCAGAGGTCATGAGTAAGATTTATGAGGATCCAAAAGAACAAACTGGGAGTGAGTTACAGAGGGTAAGAGTAGGTAGTGCTTCAGTGCTGTGTTCAGGGAAGGGATCCCCAAGCTAGTAAGTGACTGACTGTGCCTTTTGAACCGAAGTTTCTCAAAGAGTCCCGATTTCTGAAGTGGCCGGTGCAGATAAATAGCTTGTATCTCAGAGAGTTATAAACCTCTAAGCCTTTAAGTAACTTGCCCTTTCTCACATGATTTTCCATTGGATAACTGTGTGCCCAAAAGGCTTCTGTGATAGGTCTATTACTTGGAGGCAGTGTGACTAACACCTAATATCACGGGTTCGCATTTGCTGGGGAAGAGGATTCTGATGGTTACTTCATTGACCAGGGCAAAGAACCTTGCGTGTTTTTCCTGATCAGCATGTGGTGTGTGAAGGCTCTTGATATTTGAAAGTTTTTATGTTGATTTTTTCATTTTGGAAAGGAACTGCCTGACTTACTTTCACTTTCGGACATCATGTAAGGAAGGGAAGGGGTGTGTGTTTGTATGTGTTTTCTCCATACTGTTCTTTAGTGGGGAAGCTGTGCTGCTACAGTTACAAGACATTATGAAATTGATTGTTTAAATTTGTCCGTTTCTAAGTTCCGTGATGTATTTTCATCTTTCTTATGAGTAGCACAGTAGAGTCAGGAAATATTATTAGTTCCTCATCAAAGGCAACATTATGTTAAATGCTGTAGAACGAGAGCCATATTAGAACTGTCCAAAGCCCAGAGGGATATTTTGAAAAATTTGAATTTGAAACATAAAAAATAGATTAAAGATTACTTTTCTATGACAGTTCAGAAATGAGGTCAATTTAACATACTCCATTCATTCTTTCTTAATTCATACTGTCATCTCTTAGAGGTTTTTACGTTGTCTTGTTACAACAAACATTACTGATTTATAATTAATACATTAATTACCTATATTCATTCATTAAGTAATTTATTCAGCAAACATTTCCTTTGTTCTCTGTATGTAAACAGGTGTCTCTGAAATGCTTGAGAAATCATTCACCTAAGTGTTTTAATATATCCCATTATAATCTGATTTACACAATTGAACTTTATTATTTATGAAATAAGGGTTTACTAAGTAAACATAAACTTCAGCACAGCCCTTATGCGGTGTATCACAAATTCTGACTTTTTGACGGTTTATGGCATGTTAATGGTTTCTGTCCTGCAGGGTTTTACTATCGTATGACCCACTAATGTGTGTGTTGACTTTAGCTAATGAAGCTATTCAGTTTTAGGATAGTGATCTTTCTGTCGAATGATATTATCTCCATCTTAAAAGTTGATTTAGGATCAGCTTTTGGAGTGAGGATAACAATAGGAGACATTAAGGGTCGGCCTCTAACCCTTACAATCTGCGATTCTTTGGAGCTTGGTTTCTAAGAGGATATTGGCAGCCTCTTAAACATGATTTGCAGCTTTCGGGCTTTTTGCCCCTCTCTGGGAGAGGTGCTAACGCTGATCTTTGCATCTGATGTGAATTCTCTCAGAGGCTTTTAGACAGGGATATCTGTCTGGGACTTGCTGTTCTCATACACTTTGCCATTAAATAAATTTTGTGGGTGTGCTGTTTTAGAATTTGGCCATGTTTATTATTAATCTACTTTTTTCTGTAGTCTCCCATTTAGTGTCAGAGTGCACACTAAACTTTTACAGTGCTCATGTATAAATTTGTAGACAGATTATTTTTATTGCTGATTTGATACTTTGGAATAATCCTTCTGGAACAAAATTTAGAAAAAAATTTCTGAAACATTTTATTATTATTTCGTTGTAAATGACACCTCGTATGTTTATGGTCCAGCAATCTGTGCTGACCGTCAAGCCATATGTATTACACAGAAACCACAGACCTTTGCCTAAATATTGCATGAGCTTAATAAATTGCATGTAGTTTGTATAAGATATAACCTGTAAGTTTCCTGTTAGCAGCTCCATTATTTGAATTGTATCCATTTCTGTTATAGGAACTGGGCAGATTGCTTGCTTTCACTGAGCCCCACAAATGCCTCCTTCTATCACATGCCCTGCTTCCCAATGTCACATAGAACAAGGTTCTAATAATAAACTTTAGAGCATGTGGTTACTGTGGGATTTCTTACCTTGCATTTCTTTAACCTCTGGTGTACCTCAAGCCACAACAAGCAGCTGCATTTTAGCTTTCCAAAGGATTTAAGCTATTAGGCACAGTTACACATTGAATACAAAAAATGTTGTGTCAAACAAGGCTCACACGAATTATATAGAACATGAATGATCTAACATAAAGCAGAAGCTCTGGAATTTCAGAGCTGAGACTAATCTTGTATGTAGTGATTTATTTAATTTTTAGTAGGGAAAGAAAGATGTTCATTGTGTATTCCTTGGTGCTTCTCTGCACTAAAGCGTGTGCCTCACAATCATACTTTCTTAAAAACATTTTATGTTAATCATGGCCTACGTGATGTTGGAGTACAATTCAACTGATGGCGAACACGTTTCAGTAGTTTATAAAAAATTCTGAGTAAAAAAATTCCGTGAAAATCTGTGGTCCCTTTGGAATTTCATATTCAACTTGAGGCAGTTAGGAGAGGCAGGAAATGAAGTAGATCCGGTGTTCTTAGAGCGAGTCTCAGGGGCTCTAGAATTTTTTTGTCACAGCACAGGGCACACTTTCTTTCATTAGGTACTTTGCCCCAAAAAAGCGGGTGAAGAAATAGAAACTATTCCTAAGTACTGTACTTTGACACCAACCCATCTAGTTTCCACCTTGCATGTTATCTCTGCCCATGACTTTGCTTCTGATGTAAACCCTATCAAAAATGACTCCCTTCCTTATACATCTTCCGTAGTCCAGTGCCAGTATGGCTTTTCCACAGATTTCTTGGACCATTCAAGCTCGCATCAGATTCTTCTTCCCCTGAAATTCTACAGCACTTACTGATCATGTCATTCATTTGGGCAGCTTCAGTATCATCTGCATTATGCTGGTATTTATGTCTTCATGAGTGTTTTATTTGCCCACCTTGTCCACTATGTTTTAAGGACCAGGACTATCTTAGACTATTTTGTATTCCTTGCAGCACCTGCCACGTAATGGACACAATCACTTGTTGAATGAACAAATTTTTAGCAAGTAGGTTCATTTATACCTCTTCATCTGCTCTTAGCATGTTTTTGAACTGTTTTATCTTTGCTGACCCCTTCAGCCTGCAAGGGAAGAAACTTGGGGGAAAAAGCAAAGAAAGAAGGAAACTCTTATTTGTTGAACTCCTGTTATGCACCAGGCACAATGCTGGGCTTTTATCACTTTTGACCTCATTTCACCCTCCAAATAATCATAAGTGGCAGGTTATTATTATTCTCATTTTACAGTCAAGGAAACTGAGGCACACAGCTTGTAAGTCATAGATAAGTTCAAACTCAAAGACTATATATCCCCCAAGACTGTACTCATTCTAACACAACCAACCTCCCAGATTTATTCAAGATGTCTAGAAACGAATTTTTTAAATTAAACAGGTGTGCAAAACCCAATCCAAATATACAAAAATCTGAGTTCATGATATATTAGCAAATTCAAAAAGATTTCTTGATTTACAAAATAATACCTTGAAGCATGAAACTCCATGTGTATATTTTTTATAAAGTTATAGCATAAAATCTTAAAAAAACCCCAACATAGTTATTGAGAAAAGCTATACCAACCATTCATATGAAATCTGAATTTCTATTTTTTGGGGGAAAAACTTGGCTTTCTTTCATATTTTAAAATTTTACTTATCTACCTGCCATAATATAAGAACTATTTATGTAAAATGATCATAAATATCATGATTTCTAACCTGTTCTTATATTAATGTTAATGTTTATTATAGAATAATATTTGGTATTTATTTATGAAACTGTTCTATATTTGTTTAACAATGGTTTGGCTTTTGAGAGTGAGCTTGGTACAGAGGGTCTTGCTGAGCGTATTTAGTTTTCTCTGATGTACCTGTGGGGTGACAGCTATAGTTACACCCAATACAAAGGAGTAAGTGAGGAAGTTTGGAGATTGGGAGAAGGAGAATGATAATCAATAGCTACAGCCTGAGTGCCTCGAGTTTGCTGACTTGCACTTTGGTATCGGGAGGAAGTTTTCAAGTCCTGGCCCAGCATATGGTTGATAATAGTCAAAAGAAAAGAGAGTTCTTCTCCTTGCCCAGAGGCGTGGAAAATATTAGATTATTATATTTGTATAAAGATGACAAGTGTAAATGTCATTCCCAGTGTTTCATTTGTTTTACTCTTCAGCACCCATAACCCAGGGAACTGGAGTCAACTTTCCAATTGGAGAAATCCCAAGCCAACCATACTATCATGACATGAACTCGGGGGTCAGTCTTCAGAGGTCGCTGTCTTCTCCACCAAGCAGGTAACTGAAAGAAGCTGCTCCTGTTCTCAGTCTGTGTGCAAGTAGGTGGGTAGGGAGGTATGCAGATAGTTAGGCAGGAAGCGAAGCAAAGGGTTAGAGAGCTCTTGCTGATTTCACACAGATTCTTCATCTTTCCTGGTGAAATTTATTTTGACATTTGAAAATTCAATGTAATTGTTACTAAAGCATTTTTTAAAAATTGGAGGGGTGACCAGGGAATTATGAAAATATATTAATATTATGATTTTTATCCTGTTCTGTGAAATATTATAATTTTACAAGTTAACTAACTCTTTTGGTGACTTTAAGAATGAGGTTACCTTGGCAAAGAACCCTGGTTTATGATTGACCTATCCTGGTAACTTTTAAACTAATACCATATCCAAGCTGGGGACAATGAAACATGAAAAATAAAATGTGCCATTTACTTAAACATAAAAGCAAAGGCCTCATCCTAGGCCAGAGTTTGCCAAGTGCTTCGATTAGTTGATATTCTTTGAATTATTTAGTGAACTCTCAGTTACCAATGAAAATATTACCTGCTCTGAGATTTGGTTTAACCAGCCTTCTTTGTAGAGGGGCCACAGTGAGATTACTTTGCTTTTTAGTTCTTGGTTGACATTCTCATTTTTCTCTCTTGACCTTCTTATTGTAACTTTTCAGTCCCCAAAGAGGCTTTCTATTTAAATGAGGGTTAGGTAGCATGGAAAGTCACTGTGTCTAGGACTTCATGATGATCTGTTCCACTGTTACCGAATGGTAGGAAAAGACTGAGTTAATGAGAAGGAAAGATGAATAAATAGTATAGCTTGAATGGTTTTCTTTTAGAGTTGAATCTTCAATATATGAAGACCCATTTCATTTCCAGACAACGAAATATACCCATGATGAAATATAATAGCATCATGGATTCCAGAGCAAAACATACATTTTTAAACATTAACTTTTTAAAAGTAAAATATATCTGGCTAATGAGTTTCCTATGCTATTTTTATAATGAAAGTTTATTGCCTTTCAGTGAATTATGAAGCTGTGCATATTTGTATGTTTATTATCTAAGTTTAATATTATATAATTTATGGTCAAACTGTATTTTTATATAATTAGATTGCATAGCAAGATATTTTGATTTATTATCATTAAAATAGTCTGTGACCTGGTGAGATCTTAAAACTGCTATAGTTTTTCTAAATTTAAAATGTGAATAGTAATTTCTTATTTTGTCTAATGGATCAGTATGCTGTGAACATGGTGTTTCCTTATGGTTATTTGGTATCAGACGTTTTATCATTCAGAATAAAAATGGCTAAAAATTTCTCTATTATTTCCTTCTGAAAATCTTTTCTCCCTCATTTCAAATTTTCCATATTTACTGCTAACTCAGAGATGGGAGAATTAAATCAAAGGAGGGTTTTAAAAATATGTACCTTCTAACTTTGCGTACTGTAAGAGAAAACTGAAGAACTATTAGTTACTCTCACTGTGGTTTAGTATGGATGGAAATTGCCACCTTCTGCGTCATGTTAATACTGTGTGAGTTGTGAGTCAAATATTAATTACAGGCATATCTGTGAATGCCTCCAGGTTTTGGAAACAGTACAGGAGAAAGAGCACAGGTTACTTTGTGTCAGACTGCTTCCGTTAACATGCCCTGGGCGACTCACTGAATTTCTCCAAATTTGTCCCCCACGTGAAAGAAAAGGGAGGACTGGTTTATATGTCAGCCTCCTGAGGCCAAGTCCAACTCAGAAACCCTGTGACATTATCCTGCCACTTCCTTAATTCAGAAGACATCTTTTTTAGTTTTTACCTTTATGGATGTGAATAGGGACTTTTTTAATTTAGGGAAAAATATCCATTTTTATAGTCAATTAACTGCTTAATAGGGTATTGGTGGGGATATATGAAAGCAGTATATCAAGCTATATGGCATGCACCATAAAATAGCTCTTTAACCTCTGCTCTAAATACTCATGTTTCTTAATAATTGAGATGAGCCATGTTTTCTTTATTAAAATACATCATTTTAAAAGAATAATGTGTGGTTTGAATTTGGCAATGGCCTAATTTCACGGTTGAGCTTAAGAATAAAGGATCAATAACCTAATTTTTTCAGAAAAGATGAAGAAGAAGATGTAAAATAGTTTATAATTAGTAAAGTACTATAAATTATTCACATTATTAATTATAGGGTTACTAATAGTAATTACTATTTAATAATTATCTTCTAAATGCCATCCACTCAACTAAGAGCTTTACATTTAATAACTCATTTAATCCCCTCAACCACTCCCCTTTGAACTAGGTTTTATTATTTCCATTTTATAGATGATTAAACTAAGTTTAGAAAGGTTAACAAGCTTACTATTAGGTAGTAATGAGTAGCCTAGATTTGATACTAGGCCAGTCCCACTCTGAAGCTCATGTCCTGCTCTACTCCATTACCTTATCTTTGAATTAATATGAAAGGATTACATTGTTAATGTCAAGTGCTATGCAAATGTATGTTATTAATATTGATAATAATTATAAGAGTCAGGTTTGGTCTTAATAACAATTTTAAAATTAATACATATATCGCAAGAACTTACTTTTTACTACTAAAATTTCTTTGGAAATACATTTCCAAGGTGAATATAGTAAACAGTGTATTTTTAGGCAGGTACAGGTGTAATATAGGATGATGAATGGTATGTACAACTGGAAATGGCCTTACTCCTCTTTATGTGTCAAGTTCTCACCCTCCATTCAAAAGGATTCTGAGATACTGTTGTGTTTATGGAAGTTTCCACAGTAAGAGTCTTCTCAAATTGCATGCTCTCAGGTGCTCCACATCCTCCTAGAAAGCCTGTTAATGTAACTCCTGTCGTATTTTAACAGCAAAAGACCCAAAACCATATCCATAGATGAAAATATGGAACCAAGCCCCACAGGAGACTTTTACCCCTCTCCGAATTCACCAGCTGCTGGAAGTCGAACATGGCACGAAAGAGATCAAGGTGAGTAACAAGGAGATGCCTCTGGGGACTTTAGAGTAACATGCCAGCTCCTTTCATGTTTCATTTAGTCAAAATATCATAATTGAACCAATATGGATTATTTTTTTTTCATGAAATGACTGCAGTAACATTATTTTCAAGATAATGTACTAGTCAAGTGTTGTCAAAGTTAACTTTGCAAAATCCCATGTTTTACGTGTTTATTGGGCTTTAGTTTTCAGACTGAGTGATCTTTTAGAGCCCCTGTTATGTATGGTCTGTCTACCTCAGGTGGTTGAATCGCAGCAGAAACACAGGTTTTGATCGGGTTCGATCAGGGTGCTTCTCTGTGGGGTACTCCAGGGAGGGGCCAACCTTCCAGCTGCTTGCAGGTGCCTGTTACTGGAAGGTCCCCTCTGGAAGGGGCCTACAGTTCCTTTTGGACGTAGTCACGGTGTAAGCAATAAGTAAATGTGGACTGTAAGGACCTTTGTTTCTGAGCCAACCTAGTTATACTTTTTAGATAAAACTAAAGCCCAGTTTCAAGAAACTTTGGGGGAAATACAACTTTGAGAAGTAGGTATTATTTGGTTCTCTGAATTCAGACTTAGCTTCATTTTATTCTTAAAGTCTATTGCAACGACTTTCAACCTGTGCGCCGCAAGACCTTTTAAAACATGCTTACCTGCCTATTTAGGCAGGGGCACCGGCCTCTTTTCCCTTAAGACTGTCAAATAAAGAAATGATAACGGCCAATGCAACAATAGCCATCCGGTGTGAATGAATCAAAATTATACCTATTTTTTGGTCAGGTCAGCAAAAAATATATTTTTTGGTGTGCCGCAGAATTTTAGTAATTAGTTTATGTGTGCCATGAGATAAAAAGGGTGAAAATTGCGGGTCTGTTGAATTACATGTATTTCATCAGACATACCCATGCCTTTTTGCCATAATTTAGAGGGAGATTAGTAAGCCTGGAAATAGGAAAATGAGCTAACTGCAATTTTTGTTGGTATGTGTGCATGGATGCAAGTATGACTTATATCTGCAGCATAAAAAATGTATTTGAGAATTGTCTTTTAAATCAAGTTCTATATTTTATTAAAAATGTAAAAGAAAAGTGCTCTTTATTGGTAGTTTTCAGCCCATGACTTGTGTGTGTGTATCTGGGGTTTGGGAAGCTGTATGTCGAGTAATCTCAGGAAACAAATGATATAGCAGTAAAAGTGAAAGTCAGTTCCTTATTCAGGATTACATAGTGTTGCTCCAAATTTTTATAGTGAGTGCCTTAGAGTTTAAGAAACCATGAAAATTTCTCATGGAGGAATTGGACTTTGAGTCCAGTGGGTTTCCTTTAACAGGCTGAGATTTTTAACTAGAGAAGAAGGGGCTGGCATGGACATAGGCAAACGCTGTGCAGAAGTCAGTTTCAGAATGGCCATGTGTGCCCTGTGCCTGGGCCCTGTGCACGTGGGAGGAAGTAATGGCAGATGACAGAGGTCATTCTAAGGACATTCTGGAAAACCAGCTGGAGAGTTTGGCTCTAAGGACAGTTTTTCCAATCTGTTCTTTAGGCTGTAGACAAAATCATCTGCATAAAACAGTGAGGTCAGCCCTGGCCGGGTAGCTCCGTTGGTTAGAGTCTTGATCCCCAGTCAGCACACATATAAAAATCAACCAATGAATGTATAAATAAGTGGAACATCAAATTGATATTTCTCTCTCGCCCCCCCACCTTCCCTTCCTCTCTCTAAAAAATCAATCAATTTAAAAAACACCCCTTAATGACGTCATATCACTCTTTGTTTCAGATCCTTTAGTAACTCTCCATTCCTCTTAGAAGAAAATCAGAATTCCCTCATATGACCAAAAGGCCCTATTTGTTGTCTGTGTGTCCTCTGACCAACACTCCAGCCTCAACTGGTGCCATCTGCTTCCCCTTCTTACACTTGAGCCCACTGCTTTGTTTAGATTTGGGAATATAAAACCCAAGACCTTCATGTAAGCCATGTCCTCTAGAAGCTCCTCTTCTGACTCTTCATGGAAAGTTTTTTTGTAATTATCCAGGTCCACCCTAAATGGAGGAATTTTAATCAGGTCTTACTGTTTTTCTCTCTTGACATTCAGTATGGTCCCTGTACTCATAATATGTTATTACATATTTATTTATGGAATTAATTATCTCAATCTGCTTACCTTATGATGTCAGCAACTTTATCTATTTTGGCTACTATTGTAACCAGCACCTAGTGATCATGCACAACACTTGGTGCACCAGTCTTATTAGTGAAAGCAAGAAAAAATAAGGACTTTCATCAGACTTGCAGAAATGAGGGTGTAAACAAAATCCTCAACCCTTTATATTTTATTGCCTGTTTTACTGACATTGTCAGTTTATTCTAAACAAAGCCATATTTTCCCCATCAGAAGTTATTCTGGAAAAGATTCTAATGGTAATAACATTGTGAATGTGTGGGAGTGGATATGTTGTTCAGAAGTGTAGTGTTCTTTATTACAGAGAGTGTCACTTTGTGAGAATTGATTCCCCTCTCTGCCTTTTGAATAAAGCCAATCTCAAATCATATTATAAAACATTTTTGAAAAGTGGAAGGGAAACTGTCATTCTTTCTCTTTGTAAAATCATTGTATTGTCTTGGTGATTTTCTTTTGTCAAGATGACTAGAATTCTTGGAGAAGTCTGTAAAGGCATATTATATTAAGAGTAAGGGAGAATGATCCATTCTCAAGTGGGCTTAAAAAAACACACACACTGTCACTTTAATTCTGAAGACCCTGAAGACTTTGTAATGTGCACAATAAGCCATTGTAGAAAGAAGACTTCAACTACAATGTAAAAATGAGGGCAGTACAGTACTATCTTTATAAATTTACTAAGCCAAATGCAGTCCTTTTGTTCTTAGAAAATTGCTTTAAAAAAAAAAAAAATCAAAGTAAAATGCCCCATGGTTGTTCTTGTCCGTCTTCAAATGTTCTTTAGAAACACTTGTCTGCCATGAAGGGAATTTTCTAAAGGGCATATTGAGTGCCACTCAATATTTGTAATGGCTTTAGTACATGCCTTATACTTGTTTCTCCCACAAAGCCCTGCACTAATTGGTACTCAATAACTAGTTATTAGTTGAGTAAAATGTGCTTGTGTTTGTAATTGGCAGCAATGTTTAAATTTTGCTATTAATTATTTCCTGGGTACGCCTTATTCTGCTGTGTTAACTTGGCATTAAAACCTATTCTTGCCATAGCCCTTAGCAAAACTGATTTTTGAAATATGAGAATTAAAAATAAAATTAGGAACAATTTGTGGCATTCTACTTACAATCTGAAACCCCAACCTAAACTTGAGATTTACTCCAAGTAGGCAAAATAAAGCATAAAATATGACCATTTGGAAAAGAAATTAGGCAAAATTTTAATATAAAATTTAGATTCATGTAACAACAGGTGTTCATGTCATTTTTAATAACTTAATGGAAAAAAATTTTATTTTAGCATATTACAAACATAATTAAATCTTTGCTTTTTCTTTTCAAAACACAAAAAAGTTACAGTTTTCTGATTATAAAAGTATTATAATTCTTAATTTTTCAGACTACACAAACATTTTAAAACTAACCACTGTTTAATAGTGTTAAATGTTTGGTAGGAATCTATATAATTTGCTAAAATTTCTTCTGATGAGTAGTGATGGAAATTAAATTTGTCAGCACCTACATTATGTAATATTTACATTTTTATTTTATGTTCTTTTAAAAATAGGGAAGAAGGAAAGAGAAAAAGGAAAACTGGGTCACTAACAAGGGCTATATAGACACGGTTATATTTCTTTCCTAGATTCTAAAATATATATATATTTTTTGCTTAGGTCTCTATGAATTTCCCAGTCTTGAAAAACTATCTGCTTTTACCTCTATTGAAAACTTTCTTTTTTGGATACTTGTTTTCATCATTTTAGATTTTAATGGTTTAATTAATAGAACCAGGTTAGCTTTTCAATATGCATGTTGAAAATTTCTTTTATTTCAATTCTTACACCAGAAAAAATAGCATCTGAGGTCTTGTCTACCTTAATTTTTTCCTCCAGAGCCAATTCAGAGATTTGATTCCTAGTTGATGTACTTGTCTTGAAATCATTAGTCATCTTTTGTAACTTCTGGTAAAAAAGGAAGAATAAGAGGCGGGTCTTGTTTTTTTCTCTAATTGAGGTTACTTTCAAGGGACTAAATATAGTTGTATTTCATTGCCCAGGAATTTAACAGACTAACCATGCTAATAAGTGTGCTTGAAAATTTGAAGCAATTCTTTATCACTGTCACTTTGCCATTGCCAGTCTAATAGTCACTGATTCATCTATGTCAGAATATAAAACTTCTAAAACACTATTTAGTAGACATTTAGTGATAGTGTGAATATGTTTGTAATATGCAGCTGGGGTTTTTAAATGGAAATTTTAGCAGCTTCTCAGTCTCATCAGTATTTAAACAACTTATAATTTTAGATAAAATGTAAATTCAAAATTATTTTTTTGGAGTAATATTTTATTAATTCCTGCACACTAAGGATTTGAGATAATTGGACTCAATTAACATTTATCAAATGCCTATTATTTGCCAGTAATTTTTCGAGGTACTGGGCATGCAAGTATGAATAAATTAAATTTCCAGCCCTTAACCTGCTGAACTAAATAACAAATTTTTACTGTTATGAAAAAAGGTGGTTCATAGAGAATAAATAATGTAAACCAGATTATGAGGGGAATGTCTCCATGCCTAAAAACTAGCTTACTTTTTAAGCACCAGGAGAAGTAATTCTTTAATTGATGTGTTAGCAAAAACTAGCACTGCTTAGTGGTGTATTGGTATGTAATTACAATTTTAATAGTATTTTAAAAATGTATACTGGACTCTTAATAGTCAATATTTAGGCATCATGTTTTGGTTGCGTTAAGTATTAGAAAATAACATGATTTTAAAAAAAATTACAGTTTTGCTATATGAATAAGTCTCTTCAGCTCATCTTTGTGAGGTTTTAATACATTTCCAAGCCCTTGAGATTTATTTTGACCATTTTGCAAATGTTCTCATTGTAATATAGCCTTAAATCTTGTGCCAAATTTCAATTTACACTTTATTAGAATTTTGTATGAATATGGTATTAAATATCCAATGAATTAAGCCAGAGACCTCAAGTGAACAATTTGGGCTAGAAAGTATTAATGCCGGCTTGTATCATGATATCAATCAGGTATAGGAAATAAATAACAGTAAGTAAGAGTATGATAACATATTAATAGAACCAGGATCAGAGACCAGCAGTTTAAGGAATATTAATAGATATACCAGATATCTGCAAGAGCATTCAACTAAGTTTGGAAGATTCTATTTTAATAAAAATGTAAACTTTTTTTAAATGAATTAATTTGTAGAATATTTAATACACTACTGTGTGCTGTGGATGTGAATGTCCATGAGTGAACATGGACTGAATGTGTTTATTAGGTTTATGAATTCAGAGCCTTTTTTTTTTCCCCATTCAAAAATCTATAGGGTCACACTTTGGAGAACAGTGCTCTAGCTGTGACCACACTACAGTCTGAAAAATGATATCGTCTCAAGATTTCTCTAGAGCTGTGGGAGCTGGGCGAATGGGCAGCTTTCACAAATAGCTGAATAACTGCTATCTGGGAATCATTAATATTAAATGAAGTTCTAGAAAATAGCAAGACAAACAGCTTAGTAATCTTCCTGGAAGAATTTTTAAGCTCCCTTTGGGGACCAGATAGAACACCAACAATTCCTCACATTCTTAGAGCCTGTATCACAAGGATTAAATATCAAATTTTCAACTAGACAAAATGAGACATACAAGTGCCTTTGATGGGTAAATGTGCAGAGATGGTTGGAATTTAATATTTAAGCACAACCATGAAGCTTTTTTGTTTTGTTTAGCTTCTTACTGTTGAAACTATCAAAAGTCAAGAACTTAGACTTCTTACAGAGCTTGCAGTGAACCTCCCTGTCCCATGATGCCACCAGCAAGCAGATTCCAGGGACACCTCTGCCATAGTGCATTCCTTTCCCTTCAGCCAAACTGCTCTAGGTGAAAAATCACATGTGCATCTCTCAAACAAGAAGGAAAACAGTAAACTGGTGGTGAAGACCGTCACCAGAATCCCTCACTTTGCATATCAATTCCCCGCTGCTCACGCTCCCTCTGAGTATCCTGATTAAGAAGAGCCCTTTGTAGGGGGCAACCCTGCGTGCATTTGAGAAGGGCCAATACTACTTAATAGGGCCAAGTTGTACTCACACATTTGCGTTCTGGAACCTCAACGATTTGAAAATATAACATTTGCAGAAAAACCACAATGGATAATTAGTTTGAAAAAAAAAAAAAGTAACAACTTGCTATTTAATACTAGGTCTCTAGATTGATGGAACACAGCCTGAAGTAGGAAAGTGGAAAACCAAAGGCAGACAGACAGTGTACTTCCCTATCCTAGAGTGCCATTCGAAGTTTCTTGGAGGAGTGGTAAAGGGTTTTATTTTGAATACTTTTGCACATCGATTTCATGTTTAAATTTATTTTGAAGTAATTTGGAAAGCTACAATTATACTACCAATATATGTGATAAGAAATTGAGTTTTTAGGGAGAAAATACAGATTATTAGACTCTTTAGCAATGTGTAGTTGAAGCTATTTGTTTTATAGCTAAGCAGTGGAAGGTTCAGAGAGGCTGTCTCAT
The DNA here is from genome assembly GCF_964146895.1 of Miniopterus schreibersii. Taxonomy (NCBI): domain Eukaryota; kingdom Metazoa; phylum Chordata; class Mammalia; order Chiroptera; family Miniopteridae; genus Miniopterus; species Miniopterus schreibersii. The sequence goes on along the minus strand of NC_138111.1, from coordinate 51,317,195 downwards.
CTAAAGTGTTCAGGGAATTAATACCAGAGCCTACATCTTCTCTTTCAAAAGCTGATTTTTTTTCTGTTATCCTACAATCCACCTAGAGAATCAATATGTAAACTTACCTATGTTGGGATAAATGGACCAGGAGAATTTAAACACTGCTTAATAAGTTTTGACAGATAGACAGTTTTCCTAGGGAGTTTCATAGAAGATTCTGTGATACCTTGTAGAACTAGAATGGGAGAGTAGGAGTGAATTCATGAGTTTTCAGGATTCTGGAAGAACTGTCAAAATTTTGAGATGGTAAAATGTGTATCTTTAAAAAACACCAACCTCCTAATATTAGTACCATGGTTAAAAGTTGTTCAAGTAAAAAAATGTTGGAGATATGAGTGACTTCAATGGATAAATGTGGAGAAGAGCTGGTTTGAATTGAATGGTTAAGCATGATATTTAAAAGTTCTAAAAAACTTTTTGTTGTAGAAAATACCAAAAGTAGGGAGAAGTATAGAGTGAACCTCCATGTACCATTACCCGGTTTGAACTGTTACTGATATTTTGCCAACTTGTTGCTTTAATATCTCTCAGTTTTTTGAAGTATTTTAAAGTAAATCTCAGATATCATGTCATTTTACTTATAAATACTTCTAAGTGTCTCTAACAGACAATGACTTTTTAAAAAATGCAACCTTAATACCATTATCAATTTAACATATATAAAAGCAATTACTTAGTATCATCCATGTTCAGATTCCCCAAAATAAAAGTTTTTCTGTTAAAATGACATCCAAAATGGTTTATATATCATATTTGTATTTTCAGTCTCTTTTTAACCTATAAGAGTTATATTAACATTTTTCTCTGTTAACCATTTTTATATTAACTCTTTTTCCTAAATCATTTATTTATTGAGGAAACCACATAAATTAAATTTTTTGTTCAACAGACATTTATAAGTGAGGAAAACTGGACCCTCCTGCCATTTGTGGCTCCCATTTATTGAGCACTTACTATCACTCAGGACTGGGTTAAGACTTTACATATATTTTTGCTTTTCAACCCTATTAAAAAATAAACCATTTTCAGCTAATTAAACTGATCCACTACATTAAGAAATTTGACATATATCACCGAGACAATAAGTAGGAGAGGTAAACTGGGAACCCTTGTGCATTCAGCTGCAAAACCCATGTGTATTATTACTATACGTACACTGCCTTCCACAAAAGTCCTCCTGATGTTATGTTTATGGTTTTGCAAACTAGTTACAAAACCTCGATTACAGTTTTTTCTAATACGTGATACTCAATACAGATAAATTCACATAATATCTGAGGAGTTCATGGACTCCAGGGATTCATGAGTGTAGTCTGTGGGCTGGATGCAGGTTCAGAATTTCTTTTCCATTTAATGACAAGATGTTGTTAATAAATAATCCTAAAGTCTAGAATGTCTTTACTAGAGGTGTGTGACATACATACAGTTTAAAACAAGCTATGTGTATGTCAAAATATAAAAATTAATTTTACATTTATTGTAATATATATTTTTTCTTTTAGTTCTGTTCTGATGCCTTATGCCTAAAGCATTATAATGGTGAGCAGGAAACTCTAAATACTGGTGTGGCCTTAGACAAATCAGTTAATTTCATTAACCTCTGAATTTTCTCATCTCTAAAATAACAAAGTTGGCTACTAAGCTACTAACGTTCCCTTCAGTTCCAGCATTCAGGATGGGGTAAAGGTTGGTAGGTCTTTAGAACTCCGATCTTTAAGCTTTCATTAACATAGCTCTTTCTGGAAAATTCAGAAAGGTTTTCATATTCTAAATTATTTGTAAATGTTTATTTTAAAATATTCTCTTTGAATAACACAAAATTGGGCTGTTTATGTGCTTGGAGGCACTGTATGTTTTGCCTTATACCTGAGGAATGCGCAGTTCTTACAAATACATGTCCTGTCTTGCACCACTCTGGTACAACAAATGATTGATAGAAATTGAATTATTATAACAGAACCTTGTTATGGGATCAGTGTCTCCTACTTTGAAAATAAATGACTCAGCCAGACGGCAACATTTATTTTCTCTAAATGACTAGGGATGCAGCAATAGGAGACCATTATCCTGTGACAATATTCTGTTTCATTGACATTATCTCACAAATGTAATTGGTCCATTACTAAATAGAGGTTTTGTTACTGATCAATTTCACGATTTTCAAAACCATTAGGATAATAAATATGCCATCATAGTAATTTCATTGACAGAATATTCTTTCTTCTTCATTTACATTTGTTAGAGGAAAAATATAGATTTAGGTTGAACTTAAACACTACAATTTATACCAGTTTTGACTACTTTTCCATTAAGAGAAATGGAATATTGTACAGAGTAATCCTATTTGCATTGAGCTGCTGAACTGAGGACCTTAAAATTTTCGTGATTTTTTTTCTTTCTCTATCACACTAAACCACATCAAATCATAATTGCTCCTAAGCAATTAGTTTACCACCTCCGTTTAATGATTTTATTTGAAATAAGTTCCAGATCATTTCTAGGACTTTACTGTAAATCCACTAAAGTAGCACATCAGTTAAATCAAGCCTAACCATTACCAGCGCAGATAATAACGGCATTAGTAACAACAGAAACCTTGAGATGTCTCGTAGCATAAATATTTCTAAATGCATGGCTTTCCCCAAATGTTCTCCTCTAAAACTCATCTGTAATCTTGTTAAATTAGAACTCTTCCAGTATCTTTCTGACTTTTACAGTTAAGGTTACGGTATTGATTTTATTTTATAGTCCATGGCTCTCAGATGCTTAACACTAATAAGCTTCTATCGCCAAGAGGTTTTCCCTGGAGGCCTGGTGAATAGCAGCTATTTACCTATGCCAGTATTTAATAAGCGACTAAAGTATACTCCAAATCCTGCATAATTGTTTGCTGTTTTTCCTTCTTTCAAATTAGGTTTTTCTGAATTCACCCAAGACACTTTATCATTGTTTGTTAAAATGAAATTGCTTAATGGGCAAAGGCATTTTGAAGTATTTTTTAAAAAGCAGTTTTCATTTATTCAGCATTCGCTTTTTTAACACGATTCTTAGCTATCCAAGGTGTGTTTTTTTTGTTTTCTTTTTTTACTTTTTTTTTTAACGTCTCAAGGAAGGTGTTTGTGAGCTTCAAAGGAGTTAGAGCTTTAACTTTGAATTGGGTGTAGGTGTAGCCTGGAGACTTTTTTTTTTAGAGATGTGATAAATGGAAACTTGTAGTAACATGCTACTTACTGTGCCTGGGTTGGAAAACACTCTGAAGAGACACTTAAAACTACGACAGAATGTTTTAAGTTGTTGAGGAATACAGTCATGTGCTTAAGTATAGTTGAGATTAAATAAATAATTCAGTGATAAAGTAAGACTTTTAATTTTTAACATGAAGGCTACCACATTTTCTCCATTAAAAAGAACTCATTTCACTTTTTAAAAAGGTTGAGATATCTAATGGAAGATATTGTATACTCTCCTAAAGTAGATTTCCATTTTTTCAGTTATTTTAGAATATGATATATATGTGTGTGTGAATATGATATATATGGAGATACTTTCTTAACATGGCAGCTAATTATTTTTTGGATCATCTGGCATCATCATCAAACTACTGTAGTGGGATTAAGTCCATATGTCTTGTCATAACATTCAGAGCTTTTCTGTTAGCTTGGAGTGTGTGGGAAGGACTTAGTTGCATTTGCCACCCAATGGTAAAATTTTGCATCTAGAAGAATCCTTAGAAACAGATATTCAGATGTTCTCTTTCCTTCACTTGTATTCTCAAAATACATTCTTTTGCTGTTAGCCAACTAAATTTGCAAATATTACATTTAAGTATTTCGTTTTATATTTTTGCAGCATCCAATGCCTAAGACCAGTGGGAGGTATTTTTTTCTTAAAGTGAAATGTTGGGCACAGTAACAAGATCCAGGATTGTCCACCCATCATTGGGAACTATTTATAAAATTCTGTAGAGTTACAGGGAGTATTTTCTTCCCCCCAAATACATATTTTACAATTTTTTATTATAAAGTAAGACTTGCTTGTGGGGGATTTTGAAAAGTAAACTGTCAAATGTAAACAAGAAAATGAAAATAACCTATAATCACAGATAACTTCTGTTAATATCTGGCTGTATTATGTGCCAGTCTATTTTCTATGTGTTTTTTAATGAATTTCTTACGCATATTTTTGCACTTAATTGTGCTTAATATGATATATGCTATTTTGTAAATTATTTTCTGTTTGTGTCTTTCATTTATAATATAACGGCATTTTGCCATGTCATTCAATTTCTACTTTATAATGACTCCAAACTGTGCCACCCTTGGACTATACTATAGCTTTTTTTTTAAAATCCTGGTGAGGATATTTTTTCCATTGCTTTTCAGAGAGAATAGAAGGGAGAGAGAGGGAGAGAGAGACAGAGAAACATCAAATGTGAGAGAGACACATTAATTGGTTGCCTCCTGCACTCTCCCTGACCAGGGCTGGGGATCGAGCCTGCAACCAAGGCATGTGCCCTTGGCCGGAATTGAACCTGGGACCCTTCAGTCCACAGGCCAACTCTCTAACCACTGAGCAAAACTGGCTAGGGCACTATAGATTTTTAAAAATCTATTTTGCTCATGGATGTTTAAGTAGTTTTCAAGTTTTGTATGATAAATAAAGACACAGTGAACATCATTGAATGCAAATCTTTGTATTTAAATGTGGTTATTTTATTTCTGTCTAGTTCTATTTGTATTCCCCAGTACCTAGCATATGGCCTCGCATGAAGTCATCAAGTAGATGCTCAAAGAAATTTTGTTAAAGGAATAATTATATTCCTACTGTAGAATCACTGAGTTAAATGCTATGTCCATTTCTAAGGCTTTTGCTAAATATTGACACAGAACCCAGAGAGGTCTTATCAATTTACATTCCCACCAGCAGTGCCTGAGTAGCCTATTTAATTTGACTCCACTGTCATACCTATAATATTTAAATGTAGCACATGGCCCAAGAAGCAATTTTGAAATATGTCCTCTGAAATATACTTAAATAATCGTGTCTCTCTGGCCTTGTGATTCTGCCCAGGAACCTCTTTTTTATAATTTATATTTCATTGAAACCACTGGGCATCACAGCACATCTTTTCTTCCCATGAACTGGCACAGCTCCATTTTGTTGTGAAGGAAATGGGGAAATGAAAATGGTACCAAATCAGGGATGGTAAAGGCTTTCTAGTAAAGGTATAGCCTACAGGGCCTACTTTCTTCCTCCTGCAGGCACACTCCCTGTGAGTACTTCCCCACCATCAGTCCTTTCTCTCTAGGTAAAATTTATTCAAGTTAAGGGTCAGTGTGGCTCTCCACAGGGACACTGATAGAAATAAATACAGCAAAGCTTTGGGCTGGGATCTGGTAGGCTTGGTAATGGTAGTATTTTACATACTGTTCATACAGTTATAAATAACCTCTAAACTTTCCTCTCCTCAATACGATGTGCCACAAGGCAAAAGCAGAGGAAGGGAGACCGTGGTCTCTTTTAGCATTCAGCTGGCGGAGCATCTTCCCTGCCTTCTCCGCGTCCTCTGGGCACAAGGCCCAAGCTGTTCCCTTGTCTCAGGACAGATTTGGGATTTATGGCCTGAAGTAAAAGTATCAGATTTCTAGCTCTCAAACTCGTCCTGCACACTAGATTTGGTAGCTTCTCATTTATTATAAATAGTATTATTATTTTATGCAGATATTCAGTCATTTTTCATGTTGTCTTCAAGCTTCCACCCCAACATTTTAATGGAAAGCAGCAATTCCCCAGATTAGCTGAAGTTTGGTTTTCACTCTCAGTGTTTTGTTTTGCTTGGCAGAGGCTCAGTGAAGTCAGGGATGTGTTGACCACCTTTGCCATCATCCAACAATGAGTTTGGTCTCTATCTCTGAAGAACTTTTCTATGTCCAGAGATTTGTAAATCTATAAAACTTTTTAAAACTATAAAAGTCTAAAGTGTCTGAAAAATAAACCTAGAAAACTAGAAGGGATATTAATTTAGTAAGACTAGCCAATATAATATATTCTTGTCAAACCCTAGTCATTGCACTGTCTCTAAGCTAAATGTTCCCACATACACACTTTCGCTCTTTGGTCTGTATCATGTTCGTACCAAAGGGGCAAAGTTAACAGAAGTTCCCCTACTGTCTTCATTGTACCTTGAGTTTTCTTCTGCCAAAATGACTCCAGTAATATTTGTACAGCAGCTCGATAATATAAAAAATAAAAAAAATATTTTAAACCGTGATTATAACTTCTTAAGCACTTGGTAATAAAAGATACCTTGCCTGGCCAGCATGGTTCAGTGGTTGAGCATCGACCTAGGATCCAGGGGATCATGGTTCGATTCCTGGTCAGGGCACATGCCCGAGTTGCTGGCTCGATCCCCAGTCAGGGGCATGCAGGAGGCAGCCGATCAGTGACTCCCTGATCATTGATGTTTCTCTCTCTCTCTCTCCCTCTCCCTTCCTCTCTGAAATCAATGAAGATATATATGTATTTTTAAAAAGGATACCTTAACTTTAAGCACTGTAAAATAAGAGAAGCCAGCAAACGGTGACTTGTACCTATAAGGGTTCATTTAGACTTGCTTGCAGGTCTGGCATGTGAATAAGGAAGACAAGGAATATGTAAAAGGATTGAACTTTATAATATTTTCAGACAAGTTGCTTCTTTGTTAAACAGATAGAATATGTTTTTCTAAATCTTAGGAATGGCACAGTTCATATATTTTAATTTAGTGTTAGTCTGTGCTGAAAATAATGGCCTCCAAAAATTCAAGAATTCTTGTGTGCTCCTATATAATCTATTTGAAATAGTTGAGTACCATAAGTGTCATTAAAGGGAAGAAATTTAAAAATTTTTTAATTTTTTTAAAAAAAGAAAATGATGTGTTTTCTATTTAGGCAAGAGAAATGCAATTTGTAACCTTAATCTATTCAAGCATATTGGAGAAGCTAACATATTGCTCTCCTCTGTGTTAAAAAGGAGCAGGTGTCCCAGACAGGCAGGTGTTGAGGTGGCTGCTGGAGCTTGCCCTAGATCACTAGTTGACTTCAGTGAAGTTCTACTAACAGGTGTCTAACTGATTGGAGTGCCATGTGACATTTATCCCGGGAGCGACTTGGATGACAGGCTGCTACAGACTGAGGAAGGGGTCTTCGCTTTGATGAAGAAATTGCCAAAACTCGTGTCTCATTAGTGTTTCCTAAGGTTCTTTGGAAGTGAACAACAGTTTAATTAAGGGCTGACGTAAACACGTTTCTGCACACTTTCCCTGCAGCATTTTATCACATTAGAATTGATCAAAATTGTTGCCTTGGGCTGACTTGAGCAGATATACATCTGGAGCGCCATTTGTGCAAGCTGCCGATGCGCTGAGTACATACGCTGTGCTTCACAGCAACGCTCTTCCTTTGTAGATGCAATTACCTTGTTGGGAGATGACTTGATCTAACCCTTTATTTGCTTAAGCCTTTATCTCTTTGAAGTGATGCTGTGAAATGAATGACACATCAGGGCTTAGGATGTATATAAATCACAGTGCTAAAAAAATTATAGTATAGCTGGGAAGAATTATCGATAATTTTATTTTGAAAAATGCTCATTTAAAGGTATGCTAAGCTCTAAATGAACCAACTCAGCTTATATGACTAGCGTACTTGAACTTCTTCTTACATGGTGATTTTTATTATGCATTTAACTATACAGTTGGTTTCTAAAGCCATAACTAATTTTCCAATTATAAATGTAAGTATGGGTGTAGACACTGAAGACTAATACTGTCAGTATAAATATTCCTTTTTTTTTTTTAGATTAGCCTTTCTAATCTTCTCTCATTAAGAGGAATCCTTTCTATAGTCTAATATTATCGTGATTGCAATTATTTAATGAATTTTTATATTTAATGTCTATCCTCTCAGTTGAATTGTGAGCATCACCAGGACAGGGAACAGGTGGTCTTATTTAACAAACACCTTGACCTGCATGCCTCGCCATAGTTTGTCACATTTATTAAAAACTCAGTGACTGATTTTGTTGTCTCTCTTTGCTTTCCATTCAATTCGCATCTGGTGGTATCTATTCATGAACATGCATTTTAACATATATTGACTGTGATTATTTTGCTCATGCTACACTACTAGCTATCATTCCACCAAGCAGCCTCTTTACCATGCAAGAGATTCTAAAATAAACTGCCTAGATACAGTGTCTGCATTACCTATTCTGTCTTCTTTCAATCCTAGATTTCTAAAAATTCTTTTCATGTTCTTAGCATGTTCTTCCAGCATCCACATGTTTGTGTCTTTGATAAAATTATCTTCTATAGGATAATCCATTAGTCAACTTAAAAAAATATGTGTGTGTATATATATATGCATGCTATGGATTAAGCAAGCACAAAATAATAATGAAAAAGCCATCGAGTAATGTGAGATGCAACACAAGATCGTTTGGGAGATCTAGACCTCCAGAGTTCCTAGGAGAAAATAAACCAGGTTGGTTCAATGGATAAAACATTGTTCTATAGATGGAGTAAAAGGGGGTAAAGAGACATATAATTTTTTAGCTGACGTGAATGTCATATGCAACTAAAGGGACAGAATTAGAAGCACATTCCCCCTGGTTTCTTCCTCCCCCAGGAGGCCATAAGCAAATTCACTGAGCTAAAGTTTAAATAAAATGGAATGATAAGGAAAAGTTTATATAAAAATGTGGTGGCATGGTAGATCTTAAAGTGAGGAAGATATTTGGAAGGAGATGATTTCAGTTACTGTTTTGATAATGAATCATGATGAGGAAGGCCTGAGAAGGAGACTTGGCAGAAAATGCTTGATTCAACCAGGTACACATGGCCTAATGGAAGCTACAAGAACAGAAAAAAATAGAGCTCTTGGAACTTGTCCCCTTCTAAAATGAATTCACTTATAAATGGTTACTTTCTAAATCATATTAAATTTCTTTGTCCCATTTGAAGCCTCACTGGCCTTTGCTTCTTTCTCACCAGCCACCAGTAACTCCTGCCTCCTTCCCACCAACAGACGTACCAGCTAATCTTTTTCTTGTCATCTTGCCTCTCCCTTCAGCTTCTTTATTTCATGTATTATTCAACTTGTGCATTATAATGTATTTGTTATTATTCAACTTATTATATATTTATATATTATTCAGCTTTATTATTATTCAACTATTTTCAACATAATCTTTTTATGTATTATTCTTCTTGCTCAGGGACAATAGATTGTGAAAAGCATGACATTTGTTTTTCTTCACAGAAAGGTCACTTAAAACCATCTCTCCTATATATTTATTCCTCAAACATTTTTTTCTGTGGCCTATGAGTGCATTAAAAATAGAAACGATATCATTTTTCAGTTTGACATGAAGTCTATTAGACTGCAGACATTCAAAATAAAATCAAAACAGTACTGGTTTGATTTATGATTAAAATCTAATAGCTAGAAACTCTACCCTTACTTCTCTCAGATAATTGACCTTTTATTTTTATTCCCTCTTCCAACCAGAAAGGTCTTTTTTTCTTTGAGGGGAGGGTTTACTTTGTGTCCTTCGAAGTACTTAGCATAGTGCCCTGCACGTTCTGTGTACCAGTATATCTTTATTGACTAATGGACTCCAAATTAATTTCATTTAATTGGAAAACAAAGCAGTTAAGCCTACTTTCTAATACTAGAATTCTTTATTTTAAAAGAAAATCATTTAACTATGGCCAGAGGATCTTCCCATCCTTAGTTTTACTATCGCAAGTTAATTTTTTTGTTTAAGGAGGAGACAATTCTTGCTCCCTTTTTCGACCTGGAGAGAGTGAATTTTATTCTCTTTCTGCTACATTGGCCTCTATAACTCTTCTGTGTGCTCTCAACACGAAGGTGCATGCCTGAAAGAGAACCAGAAAAATAAATGGACCTATAATAGTTACTTAATAAAACCAAGCATATAATTTTGACTAAGAAAATGCAAAGGCTTTATTTCTCAAAAAACACATAATTGCCTATATTCTTAAATTTCTGTACAAACAACCTTGATTTATGTGTCCTTTACAGAAAGATACTCATGTGAATTTGGCTGGGTTTCATGAAAATTCTGAAATAGTTACAGTAGTTGCAATAGCTTTGATTGACCTTCTACAGAAATGACAACTGGAATGAAATTTATTCTGCTTCCCAAGTGCTGTTCATATTTAATTGTTTTTGAATGTACAGTAAATGCTTTATTACTTATACTAGAGACCAAGAGGTACAGTAAATGCTTCATTATTTACACTAGGGAGTCTTTAGAACTGATATACACAGTTTGATTTTATTTGAAATTTTTATTTAAGCACAGGTAGAGCATAAGAGTGTCAATAAAAAGTTACCAGTTTCTTTTTCTAAGAGTTAATTTTAAATTAAAAATTTGGGAGGGCAACTTATTACATCATCTATAAAGTGAGGGATGAAATAGAGGATTTTTAACCTCTAACAATGTATATATCTATGATTAACTTTGATAAGGCCAAAACCTATATTTTTGTGGTATTACCTTTTAAAATCACATGGCTATTTTTGGCATTTTGAAGTTAACTTAGCTGAAATGAAATTCCTTTGTTTATTTTTAAATGGTTTTAAATTTTTCTCTGTTTTTTTTGTTTGTTTGTTTTTGTAACAGCATTTAATTGCTATGGTTTCATTAAAAAATTCTTTTTTTGTTTGTTTGTTTTTTCTTTTTGAGAAAGATATAAGAAAATTGTTCACTTTTTCATTAAAGTTCTATAGGTTAGTATAGCCAGTTAGTCATAAACTATAGCTTTTGGCTACAAATACACCCATCATTTTTTGTTGACTATGAGCCTACTGTCTTTACAGTAGCATATTCATTCTTTAATTTCCAGTGTGCTGGAAACATACTTAATTTTATTAGGTGCCTTTACCAGACTTCAGGTAATTTTTCAAATGGTAAAGCAATGATAATTAGTTTCTTATACTAATAGCACCACATAGTCTTTTTGATGTCAAAAATTTAATAAATAAAAATGTACATTATATATATAATATATAATTATATATATAATATATAATGTGTGATGACATTTTGGGGTTTTTTCTTTTAATAAAAATTTACTTTTTTTAGAGATACAAACTGAAATATTTATAGGTGAAATTATGTGATCCCTAGGAATTGCTTCAAAGTAATACACAGGGAGGAAGTATGGATGGGGCAAAGATAAAATAAGATTGGCTATGAGTTGATCATTGAAGTTGGGTGATGAGTACATGAGTATCCATTACTATACTACTTGTGTATGTTTTTAAAATTTTGATAATAAAAATATAAATTTTATAACATGGTTTTTAGAATATTTTACTATAAATTTATAATGTTGATAAAAATCAACACTGCTCAGGGTATTGAAAACAGGGCCCATCTCTCTTACCAATTGGAGTTTTCTCCTGAATTCCCTATTTCAACTAACTGCATGATACAATCTTTTACTCACCTAAGATGATCACCTTCTATGTCAGTTATTAATTGAATTGGGTTAATTCTGTTTAACTATCTATGGCAGAGATTTTTAACCTTTTTCATCTCATGGCACACATAAACTAATTACTAAAATTCTACAGCATACCAAATAATATTATATTTTTTGCTGATCTGACAAAAAAAAAAAAGGTACAGTTTTGACTCATCCACACTGGATGGCTATTATTGTGTTGACAATCTAAGGGAAAAGAGCTCAGTGACCCTGACTGAATAGTCAGGTATTGTATGTTTTAAAAATTCTTGCGGCACACCTGTTGAAAATAGCTCTGTCTCCACTCTTAATTTCAAGTTTTTGTGACCTACTTTTGGGCAGTATTAAATATTTGTGGAATGAGTGAATGATTGAATGAATGCATCCCTGAATACTTCTATTTATGGCACGTTTTACACTGTTTTATAATTCCTTTTCACTCGTCATATCCCCTCATGAGATTTTAAACTTTATTGAGGTTGAAACTGAACCTGACACACTGTTATGTCCCCAGTAACTTGTACAGTGTCTGGAATGAATTAGGCCTTCAATAAATATTTATGAATGAAAATATTAATTAATCTATCTTCTTATGTGGTCTCCATGATTGCTGTCTCCATTTTGGCTAATTCATTCTCCATGTAGTTTCTGGACAGATTGCTCTAAACTGTAAATGTGATCATAGTTTGCCCATTAATAGCTTTCCCCCATTGGAGGAAGCATTCAGACATTTATACATAAAACCCATGACTCCTTGCCATCTGCTCACCTCCTTCCTTTACCTTTGTACTTCATTCCAGGCTGTTTGTACTACTTGCATGTTTATGGCCCCCTTCCTGGGAACATTACCTCTCTCTGAGTATGTCATCCCATCCACATTTTAAACATGGTGCCACTGGGGGTGCCTTTTTTCATTTGGGGAGGCTGAGGTGATCACTGCCCCTGTGTAGTGAGGCTGGAGAAGTAGAGGCAAACACAACACCCCTGCTCTCAACACACTTCCTCCCTCTCAACTGTTGACCACCATGCTCTCCATATAATTTCTCTCTTCACTGACACTGCGTATCCCTCCAGCAGCAATTACTTTTTTTTCCTTAACACCCTTACTTTACTTGGCAAAGAGAGGAACCCAATAAATATTTGCAGAATGAGCGAATTAAGGAATGCATTTTTTTTCTATACAAGTAATGAGTTTTCCATAAAAGATGTTAAATCAATGATATACTTACCAGTGTACCCAAAGGTTGTTTCTCATATTCGCACCAGGTTTTCCTCTATTTTTTCCACTGTGTAGTCAGCAAGTCAAAAGACAAACCCCCAAATCGTATAAATCTAAGAATAAAATGCTAAAATAAAAAAGACCTTGAGGTGAACAAAGGGGCCAATGGAAACATGATAGTTTTTGAGAAGTTTGATTTACTTATTAGTAGGAATCATTCTGATAATAATTCTAATGAGGCCATGGAGATTGTTTCTGACACATATTTGAAAGGTACAACATAGCTGGATCTTTGGCCCTCAATATATATTTTGTAAAAGAGCCAAAATCACAAAAATAGTAAAATGTTGGAAATCAGATCTCTTGTTATGTTAATACGAACCTTGTAGCTTTAGAAAGTCATAAAGCTTGGGCTTTTCCCTCTTCCTTCACAGATATGTCTTCTCCGACTACTATGAAGAAGCCTGAAAAGCCGCTGTTCAGCTCTACATCTCCACAGGATTCTTCCCCAAGGTTGAGCACTTTCCCCCAGCACCACCATCCCGGAATACCTGGAGTTGCACACAGTGGTGAGGAGTTTCAAGCATAGAGGAGAAGCCTCCCTCTTTTTTGCAGAGCCCAAACCCTCAGGGATGGAGCAGAAGTTCTTATTATAGCTGTGGTGGCCATATTTTCTCAACCAAAAGAGGGAGGGTCACAATCTGATCAGATATTTTTTTCTTATCAGTATGTGAGGAAAGATCATCAAAGCCATACAATTAAATAACATTTATCTATGTATCTTTAAATTGTCTTTATTAGAAAGATTATGGTCACAAGAAATTAGAAAATATGAGGTACATGGTTATATAAAATATAGCTTCAGGGTTGGTCTTAATTCCACATATTTTACCAAGGAAAGATGTCATTTCAGTATGTTGCTGAGTTTAGAGTATTTCCAGAGGCATTAAGATATACAGAGGCTATTTCTGTATATATTATTTTCTATATGAAAATCAATATTTGGGAATGAAAATTAATCAGGAAAAATAAAAGAGATACTTTTCTTTGACAATTATTTTATGTGCACATTTTTTTCTGTGTGCTAGTACACTTGATGGTATGTCCAATATCTTAATTTAAACAGGACAAAGAATCCAATATTTCATATCTGTACATTAAGGAACAATTAATATTAAATCCCCTTTCAAAGATTCAAAGTGAGCATAAGTAATAATCAATATAAACATAAGCAATAACCTTGTAGGGTTTGTGTACGAATATGAGTGAAGAGCATGGTTAAGCTGAGCTGAGATTAAAAGCACTTTGACACCCAGTGCAAAGAAGCCCAGTCTGGCCCGGCTGGGTGGGGCTCAGCGGGTGAGGTCGACCCAGGATCCAGGGGATCGCGGTTCTATTCCTGGTCAGGGCACATTCCCGGGTTGTGGGCTCGATCTCCAGTGACTCTCTCATCATTGGTGTTTCTCTCTCTCTCCCTGTCCTTTCCTCTCCCTGAAATCAATAAAGATATATAAAAAATAAAAATTAAAAAAAATTAAAAAAGAAGCCCAGTCTAACTTAGGTGTTTGTATTTCCTTACGTTATACTTTCAAAAGTGTGGACTTCTTAAATAAAGCGATATTTTAATAAGGAGTTTGAAGAACTATGTAAGTGTTCTCTGCAGTGCATCCCTTTGATGGAAGGTGCTCAAACCTTGGTGTGAGGAAAGATTACACCAGGCGCTTGTTTCAGATGCACTGTCCCGAGCCTCACCCCTAGAAGTCCTCAGCTGGAGAGTCTGTGGTTAGGCCCAGGAATCTTCATTGTAACGACAAGTCAGAAGATCCTGAGTGCCCTGGACATTATTGGGGAAGATAAGCCATATCCCTTAAAAAGTTTTTTATTTTTTGCACATAATTACAAAGTTGGAGGTAAATTATTCCAGATGATTTTCATTTATAGGTCATGGAAAGAATCTATTTTTTCATATTGTTTGCTACATTGTCTCGTAAAACACTAAACATTTTTCATATGGTATTTCCTATGGTTTGGGTTGAAATATTAAATAAAAACAGATATTTAATCTTCACTTCTACATGCAGTATACTGGTTGGTACTCTTAATTTGTACTTATATGATTGTTTCCCTTAACGTTACAGAGATAATGATCATGCAGTTATATTCTTTCCCCATTTTTCAAACTGAAGACTTATATTTCAGAAACTAAACAATAAATTGTGGCCATACTAATGCTGAAAAGTTACAGTACAATTAAACATTGCCCACATTGCATATGTTTTATATATTATTTCCCTTTATAAAATATGTGATTTATAGATAAGTTAATGTCTATATGAAAGTATAAATTCACATTTCTGTGGGTTTTATTCTTGGTCTTATCTTAATATCTTTAAAGCTACATGTAGTAAAAGTTGGAGTAGGAAGAAACATATTTTAAGAATGTAACTCTTTTGTTATGAAAGAAACATTTTTATTAGGAGAAAGAGTTCCCAGGCTCTATGTTAAAATATTCATAAGCATTTATACAATGATCAGGTCATTATTCGGGACATTATTGTTTATTAATTATCGGCCTCCATTTTAGCCAATTACCAGCTCAGATGTATAGCGAAAATATTTATTTAAAATTGGATTACGCTTCTGTTTTGAATTTTGGTAGAAATTTGTGGATCCTCTGCCCTCTAATTAATGCTGTGACTTGGTCTGGACTTATATGAGACAAAGACTTTCTAATCAAAGAACATGTTCTAATGGGGAATAACTTTGCTTACAGAAATGTTTTATGAAGTATTGGCCTAACTTATGAAAAAGAAAATTCTTTTTTTAGTCATTCATAATTCTAGAAAGCAAGACTGTTAACTCCCTATAGTGAGGGTTGTGTGTTTGTGTCTGTGTGTGCTTAGCAGTACTGGCATTGAGAGTAAGAGTAAAAGATCAACTGCCGTTTTAGGAGAGTTTGGTTAAATCATGGGGGGAAATGAATAGCTATTGTTTTTATAGTTTCACAGCATACTTTAGGATCAGAATGGAGCATTAAAGAAAACAGCTAACGAGTCTCTCTCTCCTCTTGTATCTTCTGCAGTCATCTCAACTCGAACTCCACCTCCACCCTCACCGTTGCCATTTCCAACACAAGCTATTCTTCCTCCAGCCCCATCGAGCTACTTTTCTCATCCAACAATCAGATATCCTCCCCACCTGAATCCTCAGGATACTCTGAAGAACTACGTACCTTCTTATGACCCATCCAGTCCGCAAACCAGCCAGGTAAAAATGAGAGAGAAAATAAGATTAGGGCTTAAGGGAGATGGAACAGGTCTAACTCTAAGACATGGAGCTTACTCAGACAGTGATGTCTGACAGAACAACAAGCTTTTGAAATCCATCTTCAGGAAATGTCTTGGTGACTCAATAAGTTTTTATTTAAAGGTGGCTGAATGACAGGTAGGAAGTATGTTGCCCCAAAGGGGCACATTTGTGAAGATGTTTTTGGTTTGATGTTTTGGGATTTTTATTGACTGAAGAGAAAGTTTATGCAGAAAGTCCATTGACAAAAAAGCTCTGAGCTGGAGTTCACACCTCTGAAATACCTGGCTTGACACAGGGACAAAGTGCTTATTTCAGGCAGGAGCAAGGTATGTGCTAAAATAAACACACACAAAAGAACTTACAGTTGTATTTATAGACTAACTATTAGGTATTAAAATAAGCTTTGGTAATGTAAACATTCTCAGTGTTTGATGACTACTTGAATATTCTTTGCACAGACACGACTACGTTTAATAATGAGTGACATTACCAGAAGTGTCTTTTTTTTTTTTTTTGGTAAACATTGTGCAGTGGTTTTAGGGATTCATTGAGTGTAGTGACTCATGTGCCTTCCTCACTCCCTAAACATGTGGTTTCTTCTGTGAAGAGGTTGCTTCATAGAGATTTGGTATAAGAAGATTTTCCACAGTCGAGTAGATAGTCCTTGTGCCAAAGCTGGGTCTGTCAATAATCCTAATATCCCAAATCTGCAGTGCAATTCTGATCATGTGGTCTGGTGTTTGGCTTTGCCGCTTTACCCCGAAGACTCCTTATTATACCTTTTCATGCTCTGAGGGATTTTCATAAACATTCCGTTATTAATGCTGTTCAGTTCTTAAAATGCCAGTAAGTAGTATGTGTGTATTAATTTAGATTTAACAAAGAAATATCTTTAAAAAACACAACCAAAAACCTTTAGACTTAATTTAATGGTTAAAATGAAGCAAAATGGTCTTTCTGAATGTTTTATTTTGAATAACAACATGCCCAACGCCATTTGGGTTACTTAGAAAGTTACCTGTTCTTTTAGCTCCATTGACTAATAATACTAAGCTAAGTATACCATCCTCAAATTTTGAATTTGAAGTTAAACTATTTGTAGTTTAGAAGAGAATGTCCAAATGGTGTGGCTCTTTTAATGACTGTAATACTACTTGCTAAGTAAAACAGTGGGATCTTAGTCTGTCAGTTTAGAAATAAGATTTACTGTTAGAGCATGGATTCAAAAGTCACAGTTCCATAGAGCATTCTGCTAGACTCAGCTGGGAACAGTGTGCACAAGGTCTGATTTTAATTTGTATAGAATTTCCATGAATAACAAAGTCTAATTAAGACATCCATTAAAAGTCCTTAACGTTAATTCAGTGTGGAAAATCTTAAGAGTTCCATTGGATTTTTTTTTTTTAACTGATGTCTTAATTAGGCGCTGTTAGGGGAAAAATTATGCAAATTAAAATCAGGCCCTTAGTGTTACGCATTTCTTTAATTATTCAGTGCTTGTTTTATGTATATTTCAATTTCTTTATAAGTTAAGAGGGGATATTAGGTGATAATCTGACTATATTGTTCTCAGTTTTTCTTCATATTTCCAAGGTAAAGATCCAGCTTCTAAGAGAAGTATCTTACTCTCATCTCAATTAACAGAAAAATCCCCTCTTAGGATTTTGTACAACAGGAGCAATGGACTAAGTAGGATAATCCTTTCCTAATGCTGTTCAAGTTTATCTTCAGATGAGATGTCTTTTCATATCTACAGTATGAAAGTTCATCTATTGGCAGCGTTAAAAGAGAAGCTTTATAGTCTAGCTTCGTCTGAACTAGTAGAAAACTGAAAAGAAATAACCCTCTCTTTCTTCTGAATCTAAGTTTCAGAGAGGTTGACTGTGTTGGCTTGGGAATTCGATTTCTCTGCTGCTTTTATTATTATTTTTAAATGAATCATCTGTGGTTCATGTTGATTCAGCTTCAGTAGACAAAGCTTGCAGAATGGGTAAGGTGATATATTCTGTCACAGCCTTTTCTTGACATTATTGTCATTCTTCTGTCCCATGCTCTCAGGTAGGTACTGCTTAACTGCTTTGGTGGACACAGTATACAGAAATGCTTTTTACCACTGACTGTACCAGCAACGATAGAGCGAGTCTGTTCTCTCTTGAGTGAGATATATAAAGCAGTCTTTTGCAGTGTTCAGATTACTAGAAGTTGATGGTCTACTTTAGAAACAAACTTTTTTCCCCTTGAAAGGAAAAATGGGACTTTGTAGTGCACTGCAGATTTTTTTTTGAAGGAACATTATATCTGCTTTGATGTTTGACTCCACCTCAAAACCAATTAATTTGCATTTCGAAATGGATTCTTGATATTAACCTTTTTAGGTTTAAAAATTGAAAAAGAAAAAGAGTACTTGTTCACCTGTAGCCAGGGTTTTCTTCCCAGTGTCGTCCAGCACGGCACTGATTTTGATTGTTAAGTCAAGCCACTGAGGTGCCTTGTCCTCCCCACAGCAGTTTGGAGATTAATTACATTGCTGCTGCACCAATTAGGGTGAGACAGTCATGCTATTTAATGGAATATTTTAAATAAAATTAGTTTAAATATATAACTCTCATAGGCTTCTGTAGGGGGAAACTCTGGTCAATTTTCCTGACATAAAGTTAAATGCTTAAAATTACTTGTGATGGAATAGTCAGGATATTTAAGAAGTCCATTTTCTTTATAGAATAAATAATATGGCCTCTGGGGAGCTCAATCGAAGCCCTAGTTTGTGTCTCTGAGTTACAGTATTTAAGTGTTATTAGCTGTTCCTCTTTTTCTCTAAAATGTCTACTTGTAAATTACGTGCAGGTATTTAGATAAATATTCTGCTTCATTGCTTTCTTTGCTTTTAGCAGTGCAGATTATTAAGACTAAATATTTGTAGAAAATGCCCTCATAGCAAATTGTTATGTACACCATGCAGTGGAGAATTCCAACATGAGCGTTAATTAAAAATAGCATTCTCTGTCTAGAAAAATTCATTCAAGTGTTTCTTCAAACAGTGTACCTTTAGGATTTTGTCTCCTACCACAGACACTATTTTTGTACCTGGGGCTAAAGCTCAGATAATAATATCTTTTCTGTCATTGCCCAGGGGATTTTCTCAGTTAATTCCCACAAATGTCAACAATAAACACTCTGTGTAACTCTTCATACCCAACAATGGAAGAGGAACTCAAATAACAGAGTGCATTTGATTGCCCTCCGCTTGACTTCAGCACATTTTAATTTCCTATGGAAATCTTTTATTTGTAGGTATAAGGTCAGACCTAGTTCAGCATTTTATATCATTGTATGGATCTGAAGTTTTAAATGCTCTAAATATCGTTCTGCTTGTATTACTAAATCATCCAAAGTTGAGTGGAGATCCTAGAATTTAAATTGCTGATGTGTATGTCTGAGTGTAGCTGTGTGTGAGCAAGAGCTAGAGGTTCTGTGTGCAGAAGAATGGGCCTTGACCATAATTGATAGAAATTACTCAGTTTGATGTGTTTGATAGCCTAGATATTCTTGTTTTCCTTGTATCACTGATATTATCATTCAGGTGAAAGCTGTGTTCTGAAAGCCATAACTGACTCAGTGTAGAAGATGAGGGGCAGAGCAGAAGCACTGGTTCTAATTCACGTTACGTCAGTAAGGACCAGCATTTAAGTCTCAACTTGAGCTTTCTGGACTACTACATGAAGATTAGTTCTGCTTGGCTCTTGGGGGTGCTGTAAAGACAGTTAACCTATATGAAGTGCTCTGAAGGTGAAGACTTTCAAATGCTGCTGCTTCGTATTACTACTAACCATTGATCAACCTCTTGGATGCAGGCTTGAGAGGGCGTGCATGGCGATTACTCAGTGTGCTGGGTCCACTCGGCTGGGTGTGCCAAGTGGAGTTGTTGGACAACGTGACTGCCTTTTGGATTGTTTCACCCGGCGTTCTGTTTTTGTTTTGTAGCCTAACAGCAGTGGTCAAGTAGTAGGGAAAGTGCCTGGCCATTTCACTCCTGTCTTGGCACCCTCTCCCCATCCCAGTGCAGTGCGACCTGTGACCCTGACCATGACAGATACTAAACCCATCACTACATCCACTGAAGGTGAGGCAGCTTCACCTACAGCAACCAGTAAGTATTTCTGTAGGAAATGAGAAATGTCC
This sequence comes from Miniopterus schreibersii, assembly GCF_964146895.1. Lineage (NCBI taxonomy): Eukaryota > Metazoa > Chordata > Mammalia > Chiroptera > Miniopteridae > Miniopterus > Miniopterus schreibersii. Next base: position 51,296,910 of record NC_138111.1, on the reverse strand, counting down.
ATCAAAGGCACCATTGGATATCTGGTCCAAGGTGGAAAACACAGCAACTTTTCCAGCTACCCAACCAGATGGAGATTTCTCATTTACGTGGAACCAGCAGGCATGTTCCTGGCCTGGTAATCACATGCTCTCTCTTATCAAATTTGAGTCAGTGCATCAGATTTGAAAAGGGAGAAGCCTAATTGTTTGAGTAAATAGCTATAACAAAAATAATGTCATGCCTGCTTGTTCAAGGTCTACATTGAAAATGCACTGGATAACATAATGCAGAGTACAAGGGTTTTATATCACCCAAAGACAGATTAGATAATTGTTGCTCACTGGGGCATTCCTATAGGAATCAAGCCCATTCACAAGGCAGACTGAATCAGTGCCTCTGTAAGATAATTGCATGTTTATATTACTGTAGGTTATGTCATTGTGAGAAACAATCACACAGTGTTGTGTGCAGAAAGTACCTCAAAGCTTAGTAGTATTAGGCACATGTAAGCTACCTGCACTTTCTTTGTCTTCAACTTAAAAAAAATTTATTTTTATTTTTTTATCTATCATATAGTACATCAGGTACTATGCTTTTTAGCGTGGCCTTAACATTTTAAATGTCAGAGAGTTAGCCAGTGAACTTACATAGCACAGACCAATAATTCGAATGATTCCTTTGCTGCTTTGCATAGAATACTCATAAGTACACAGGGAATTACAGCCCAGTTTTTCAATTGGCTTTATTCAAACTACCAGCTTCCTAGAACTGAAGCTGGTGTACACAGATGGGTAGAGTGGAATGGTTGAAGTTCCTGTCAGGAGGAATTAGCAAGCTCCTCGTCAATTATAGGTGCTATATCTTAAATTCAGAGCTTCCATGATCTTACCTAGAGCAAGGAAATCCCCATGCTCTGGAAATTTCTATGTGAGATTGCAGAGCCAATTGGAGACACCACAGGCTCACTCTTCCTCTGCTATTGGAAAAATGATCTTTTTTTTAAAAAAATGGAAGGAACCCAGGAAGGAACCTATAAGAAAATTGGACAATGCTTTCAGTATACAATGAATTCAGCATTTCTTTCTCAAAATTCATGAGGCCCCAGAACCTAATAATTCCATGTAGGCTTTTAATTCCCATAAATAATCATTAAATACTTAGTAATTGATTTGTTGGTAAAGAATCTTACACTAGTGAACACTTTCCTGAATGTCTAGATGGATGAGACCCAAACAATGAAGGCTAAAAATTCTTTAGTTCTGAAGGTTAGATATGTACGTTACAATCACTAGAATGATACATCCAGAGTTTAAGAGTGGATGTCTTAGCATCTTTGAACAAACAAGCCAGCAATTTAAATAAATGGAAATGGAAAACAAATACTTTTGTAAAAGTAGTTCAAAGACTATCACAGGATAAATGATCAAAACCAAGTTCCAGAAACTTCTGGTACCTATTCATATAATGATATTAATAGATGAGATTCAAGGGAATTACAGACCCAAGTTATTACAGCTCACTTATGGGAGTACAGTCAGCCTGTTTGTTAATTAATTCTTCTTATACTCACATACAGATTGATCAAAAAGAAATTGGATTTGACTAATAACATTACAAAATATTCGAAAGATGGCTGCATCAGTCCATTTTCCACTCCTGCATTAAAATATACCGTGTTATTTTTCTTTCCTAGAAACACACTTGTAGCTCCAGCTTCCCAGGCACCACTGACCATGAGAAATTGGTCTTTGAATTGATAAGTCAGTACAATTAAAGATAACACAGAAGCCACAGAAGCCTCCGTTTCATGGCTGCAAGCACAGACTTGGTGCCAGCTCTGTAATGGTGAGGCATGGCTGTCCAACTGTGCATTGAATTCCGGAGACCTGGATTCTGACTGGGGGCCACTGGCTCATATGGCTGCCCTCGTGTGGGCCCTTTTCCAGGAATAATTAAAGGGTGAATTGTGAGCATCTTCACTATTTAAAAAAGTTCACCTAAAAATGCCTCGATAAATCAGATTCTGCAGACCTAATGAACATGGCAGAATGAAATATATTGGTTTTTAAAAAACCTTTTTAAAATTGATGTCTGGATTCCTCATTGATCTGATAGTTTTAAACCAAACGTTTTAGTTTTTTCACACCTATAAATGTAACATAAATGGTGAACATTTAGTTCTGTTTAATATGACTTGAAGCAGTGGGACTGCTGAAGATATATTAGTTCTTTCCTTGTGAAAGAAACAAAAATATTTAGGAATAGGGAGATTTTTTTCTTTTTTGGGAAGGGGGAAAATTCACTCTATACCAAAAAGTACATGTACAAAGAGTACTTAGTGCAAGGTGAGGCCGTATAATTTAAGGAGTATCCACCATATGTATTTACTACCTGGTGGCCATATATTTTGACAAGATGCCATCACCTCCAGTCACAAGAAATAGACTTTTTGTGCTTGTGGGAAAGAAAGAAAAATTTTAAAAAACATTTCTCTCCAACTTAAGGTAATTTTCCCATAAAATAAAATACTGAGCTAATTCATTCTATATGATATAATAAAAAATAGGCTTCTCTATGTTAGGAATATTAGATTTTCTTTTTAGCGAGACTTTTAAGCAAGACGTTTCTCATCCTATATCATCAAGCGCATCTGCTTACATCCAATCATTAAAACCTCACTCATTCCTGACAGACTTTCAGTCTGCTCTTACATTTAGCATCAGGGGTCACCATTGATTATTCCATTATTAGACAATTAATATCTAGTGAAAAGGTCCATCTAGGAAAAGATCCCTTTTATTTAGCTAGTCCTTGGGACTCCTGCAAGACTAACTGGAGCACGTAAGTGTGAGATGCCCTCACCAAAGGATGGATATGATTTACCGGATAGATTTTCGGGGCGGGGGATAAAGTAGTGGCTTTGAGGTCAACTACCATTTCTTTTATATCACTCAGTGTTCACTCAGACAAAAGAGAAGAGAAATAGAGACACTTTTTTTTTTTTGGTTGCTAGTCCCACTTCTCTGGGTTTCGTTGACATGGAGAGGGTGTTCATTCTGATAGTTCACAATTTTTATCTTTGTTTTTGTTCTTCCTTAATCAGCCTACACAGCCTCAGGCACATCTCAAGCCAATCGATATGTGGGACTAAGCCCAAGAGACCCATCCTTCCTACATCAGCAACAGGTGGGCAAGTTTCACCCAGGTGTGACGGTGTAGCCACGCTTTCGCATTGGTGCTTCCTCCGTGCTCTCTCAGATCTGGACTCAGAACGGGCTCACGGGGCTTCTGAGAAAGAAACTGATCATTTCATTTTCCAAATTATTTTCTCATTTATCCTTTGTTTCTTGCCTCTCTGAACAGGGTTTCTCAAATTGGCTCAAGACCTTTTTCATTCCTGTAGCAAATATCGACGACATTTAGGAATCACAGTATTTCAACCAAACGGTACTTTTCTCAGTCTTACTGGCTGTTGAGAAGGTACCAGCCTATAGTTTTCAAAGACAAAATTTAAAAACTGATTTAAAAGCCAATTAGAGTAGAAGCAGTACACTATTTGTGTTTTTGAGTTCTTTCAAATTTTCCAGATGTTTTACTCCCCATTTTGTTACTTTCATCCAAGAAGATGAGTTATGAAGCTAAAATCTCAGGCGACACATCATTCCTATTTTAATAGGTTTAAATTGGTTTACTGATTTCAGATGTGATAAAACACTTTTTTTTGGTTCTGGTTTCTTACATCATTTATGTTTCAAGTAGCATTTTAAATTTCACATCTCATTAATGCTGTAAATTTAATGCAAATGAAGTGTTTACCCAGACTGTGAAAATATACAGCCAGGATTAATGGTGGCTTATAAACAAATTAGCCACAGTCAAAAGCATGGACCATACCCACACAGAAATCCCACGATTCCAGTTACAGGATAACAGAAATAATTCTAACCACTTCAGAATATAAATATGTTTTATGATGCATATGTTTGCTATGCTCAAGTTTTGATAGCAGAGCAGTTTGAAATTAGCAGTGTGCAAAATATTACTTAGGGAAAAATAGGCTATGATGAGTAAGAAAGAGCTGGTATTAGCTGACCTGCTCTCCAATGATAATACTAGTTGTATGTGCATACGTGTGAGTTTTTACATAGGTAGTAGGCCTGCACAGGTACTCAGTGAGCTGCTTTTGTTCTAAACCTGCCCCCTCAGCTTACGCTCGCTGTGCCTGTCTTCACTGTGCTTCTGGGGCATTCCCGAGTCCTGCCCAGTTGCAGGCTGAGGTGCCAGACTGCATATATGAAAGGTCGCCCCATGCAGAGTTCAGAGAAAATCATAAAGACGATAGCTTATTTAAGATACTTGACGTTTTGCCAGGTTTAAAGAAAGCAAAACAAAACAAAACAAAAGAGTGAGGTCTAACTGAAAACATCTGTACACAGTTAGGAAAATACCAAGTAATAATTAGCGGTTTTGCCAGCCATTGGCTTTTTAACATAATTCTCTGGAATGCTGCTTTTTTTCACCTCTAAAATTGCTGTAATACGAAATGTGTTATAATTACTATAATATGGTTCTGTTTGACAAATGTATATGTTCATTGTATTTTTTAAAAAACATATGCAGGATTTATAGGTTTAGAAACTTGTTCTTTTAAAAATCATTCCACATATTTTCAGAAATATTTTTGTCATGGGATTTGCATTCTTTATGACACATCTCTAATTTCCAGTTAATTTTTAATTCATAGAAAGGTGCCTCCATTGTTTAAACCTTTTACCCCAAATACGTTTAGAATATTATAAACAAATCCATGTATTTAGAAACAATCTTCCCCTCTCCATGCCCTACCCTATGGAAGCTTTAATTCTTTTAACACTATGATTACTAACATTAGAGTTTCATGTAATTATGACAAAAAAATCATTATATACAAGTTATGTCTCCTTTCACATGTACAAGGATAAATCAAGAATACTTAGCAAGCATCATGAAAACATGAGTCTTAATGTAGACAGGGTTCTGAGCACATTTTAATTGAATATATATATGAGTTCCAGAACTTGTTTCATCAAGACCACCAACTTGTTATGTAAGTGTCAAGTAAGACACCTTACTATATAAATATGATTTTTTGATCAACTGTGGTTGACATTTATAGTATATATGTGTTGATCTTTGGAAGAAAAAACTATATAAGCTTCATAGCTAAAACTGGAATGGTCAATTTTAAATACCATGCAGTCAGATAAGTTGTCCTCAATTTAATGAAAGAGTTAGTGCTCCTTTTTGAATTGAAGAAACCCAATATGCCAAATTCATAATGAGCTACAGTTTTGAGGCATGACGAAAATGAATGTATATGTCTCTCATACTATACATGTATATTACTAAACAAAGTCTCTAGTTAAAAAGCTTATTACTTTTATCCTTTCAAATTTTAAAAGAATCATAGAGATGAAGTTTTATGTTTACTGTCCTGGAACAAGAGGGACAGAAATAGTCTAAATGACTTCAGTTAGAGTAAAGGTTATTCTCTTCTACAGCAGAAATGAGATTGATTTACTGTGTCCTTTCATTACTTTACAAAGATTTAAAAGAGACCACTCTTCTAGCAGCAGGTTCTAAATGCATTTGGTTTAAAGTACTCAGTGATGAATGAAAAGGAAAATCAAGGGGTACATGAAATAAAGGTAATCAATCATTTTATATTAGCTAGGAGAAATTCAAAATTAGAAAGGCAATGGTTTTAGTCTGAGAGGGCCCTTTTAAACATTCCCCATAGCCTTTAATATACATGACCTCGTAAGAATGAATATTGTCACCAGGTACATTCTTCAGTTCATTGGCGGCTGCTTTATAAAGATTTATCCTTTTAGGTTATGAAAAGTATTGATGTGCATTGTTGAGTTCTATTTTTTCTTAGAGAAGAGCTTTAATATATAACCTACATAAATTAGAGCTAACAATAAATTTTAAATTGCTGAATAATTTTGACTATCATAAAAATCTTTCCACAAAATGACATTAAAGCAGAGCTTTCAGTATAGTCATTGAATATTGGCATTCTTAAATTGAGATGGAATATATTACAATTAACCCTGCATTTCACTTGTAAGAGTAATACATTCATGTTTGCAAATCTGAATACTAAAAGTATATGCTTTTATACCCATTAACTTGTCACACATGCAGTTGTTATTAGGAATTATACATCTCTGTGCTCCTTTTGATAATGGTTTTTACAGATTAATACTGGTTGCTAACGGCCTTGAAATACTAGTTTTTCTTCTGACACAGGAATTTCACCTATCACTGTAAATATGATGTCTCATTTGAATCTAAAAAATAAAATCACATAATCATGAAGAATACTATAAAAAAAGATTCATGGAAATGAGTTGTTAATTTGACATTAAAAACAATTCTAATTAGTCATAATAATCAGCTCTTGTCAACTGATCAGGACTTTAAAATTTTCCTTTATCTCTTAACACAATCATTGTCCAAGGTCTGAAACTAGACTGTCTTCGGGGTGATTGGCTTAGTTCATGCATTCCTTATTGGCATGCGGAAAATTAAAATCAGGACTTCAATTGGAGCTTCATTCTTCTTTATCTTTTCTATTGGAAGATGGTGTGGTGGCTTGAAGAACTCATGGGTCCTGCTTTAGCAAACTGAACTCTTTAGTTTCTGCTAAGAAATGTCTTTTTATGATTTGGAACTTTTTTAGGAGTGTCAAGGCCTCCTCTCTGACTTAGCTTCATAGAAGTCTAGTAGAATGCAGTTTCCTTTCCTCCTATAATTCATGCACACACTGTGCACATTCATTGTGATAGACAGTGAGGGAACTCCATTTCCCAAGTTCTGTTTCTGAGTAAAGTGGAACTATAGAACAGAGTGATGGGTGTTGCTTAGAAAATACAGAAATTATAACCCAGTCTAACAATTTTAGCCTAAATGGCGAGTATGAGACAACTGACTTGAATTAGCACCAATTCCTGATCTGGTCAACCTCATAATGAATTTGCTAAATTGCAGGCCTTCTTTCTTTGCTATCAGAGAAAGTTTGGTAATATAAGAGGGTCTAGTTAACTTGATTATCAACATTATATTTGAGTGTAAGGCCATAGTAAAAATACAAATCTTTACTATTATGTGTCAATATGACATATATAAAAACCTTATTGCAAGTTGTATATAAAAGTTTGTGGCTAAGGAGCTTCTTATTTAGAAGTAAAAGATGACTATTTGAACTAGCTGTTGAAGTGCATGTTGACCTTTGATACAGAGTTGAGATTTTAGACGGCACCGATGGGAGGTCACTTTTGCCTTCCCTAAGTGAGACAACAAAATCAAGTAAGCTCTAGTTTTATAGACACCAGGCTTATTTTCATAATCTCAAAGTCATAAGCTCCTGATTATAGTTACTACTTATTATTAGGCTAATGAATGAATGTCCTGAGCAGCTCAGGTCCTTGCATTCCTGATCATAATTGCATGGATTTTAGTGGTGCTTGAGCTTCATTCAGCATGTTATATCTCTTGCATGACTATATAATACTATTATTCCAATGTCAATTACTGGGTTACTTTATATCAAAAGATTTTGAACACTTTTCTTGATATAATTTTGAAACTAGAATTTGAAAGTACTTTTTATTACACTGAAAATTTCTGTTATACCAAATGGTTCTTTAAAGAAGTTGCTTCTATAGGATTTAAAAAAAAAAATTAATATATTAATTGAAACTTCTATATAATATTTGTCCTGGCAAATGAAATGGCAAAGCCAAAGTTAGGTACATTAAAACCACTGAAAGGTAGTTTTCTTTATTAGAGGCAAGCAATTAAAAGAACACAAGTGGACTATCAACAAACTTTTCAATAAAGTCAGGAAGCAGGCTATCAACACTTGGGCTGTTCTTATTGTGTCTGTTATCATAATTGACAGCTTGACGCAAAACCCTATCATATGACTTCTGGGTAGGTATGTAAATGGATAAGAGGTCACTTTTCACATATGCTGGTTGGAAAGGAAACACATTTAAAGGAAGTTTCAGTCAAAATAACGGCTATGCAAATGTTTAGCATTTTGGCTATTTCTTAAATTTTAAAAAAACCTCCTGTGGTCTGTCTTTTATCATTCATTCATTCATTTATTCAATAACTTTACTGGTTATCAAAGGCTAACATCCAGATAAACTATTCTAATGTAAAAATAGTTACTGAATATTTTTTTTACTGAAACCTTAAATATATATTTACTGAAACCTTACACAAGGGAAAAGTGATTTTCTTTTCTGAAAATCCTAGCTTTAAAAGATCTAAGTTGAATCAGGGAAGTAGAGGAAATTCAGAAGGTTATATAATTCTAGACATTGTAGCTTTAAATATTATTGGGCTGCACATGAAGGATATGGTAGGAAAAGAACAGTGACAGGCAAACTGGTGTCCTGGGTGAGAACCAGGGATTAGGAGTCAGGAGGTTGGTTTTAGTGTTTACGCGAACAAGAAATGTCTAACCTTAGACAAGTCCTTAAACAGTCCTGTCTTGTATCCTTATTTTGAAAATGAAAATGAAATTGAACTACTCAATCTTTAAGTTCCCTTGAAATCTTAAACTTTGCAAGTTAAAATAGCTTCCATCTAAAGAAAACCTTTCACTTTCTAATACTTAAGATTTAGGGTCAGTAATGGTTATTTAGTTCATGGACTATACATTCCCATTTAACTTCATTCTACCATGCTCATTAACTTAAACATCAAGAAGCATGGGTTTCAGAAATTGACATTAGAAGTAACTTTAATAATTTTATTAACCAATGTCACCCCAATAAATTCAATAAAAATAGAAGTAACTTTAAGGTACCAGGATGATCTTGAATATCTTTTTTTTTTTAAATGTGTTATATGTCCAACATATAGCATAATTTCATTCTGACCATTTTGCTTGTTAGGTAAGGCTACATTCAGAGGCTTTTTTTTTTTTTTTTGCTCTGTAGCAGGAAATTAATAACAGTAATAAAAAAAATTATGCTAATCTAAGAGTTAAGAGGAAGGTATGAATATATGAATATTGGAGTATTAATCTTTTAAACCACCTTCCCTACACCCCCAAGAAAATCTGTTTCTTTGAGGCTCTATGGAGAAATGAAGAAAACTAAGAGAACATAAAACAGACCTTTCAAGATATTCCCTTGAGGTCACTGTAAACTTTAAAAAAAAAAGTGAAAAGGTAAATTTGCCTGTGTTGATTACGCTGTTCACAGTTTAATGGTCTATTAGTTCAACTCAGAGCTGTTGTCATCAAGAGGGACTGCTTGTGCATCAGACTGTTAGCTGAGTCTAGCAAACTAGGAGATTTTGCTTACCTTCTTTCTTTTGTTCCCACAGCTAATTGCTAAGCATTTAACAAAAGCCTCAGTTCATAAAAATAGAGGGCCCTCATTTGAATAAAACAATTATTATTCTGAAATCACAAGCAATATTCATTCTTTATGGCTATAACCTACCTGCATATCTGATTATAGTGTAGGAAAGGGTAATGATCCAAATCTTAGGTGTTTCCCTTATGCAGTTTTTTAAGGGAAACCACATGGTACCCATTCTTGTTTTTCTGAAACAATCTCATTTAAGTAGAGAGGAGCAAGGTTCTCATTCCAGAGGCTATGGAACTCCATCCTAAGAACATACACAGTGAAACCTTTACCTTCACTTCTTAGTTGTTTGGACTATTTCAACCTTACTTACCCCTTTACTCATAGCTCTTTCAGAGGAGAATCTTACTTCCTTATTTTACCTTTGGTTTGCTTTTGGAATTCTGGGCATAAATTGTTTTAATACAAAATTTACCTTAATTTTTTAAACAGTCTAATTTCATATTAGTAGGTATGTACAAATTAAAGAATTAAACTATTTATATGAGTGAGCATTTCTGGAGGGATAGATGTATGATGAGGTCTGTCAAAGAGTCTATATTGTTACAAAAATAAGAATTACCCCCCTACACGTACAAACACAAAACTTTAACAGACTAAATTTTTAAACTAATCTGCATCTGATGTTTTTAAGTTTTATTACTATTGGGGTGAAAAAAGTAATTTCTTACTTTTTGAGGGAAAATACTTGAAAAAATTATGAGTGTTATTCCACCTTATATACCACTCAAAATTAAAGTTTTAAAATTTAATTAAGAAACAATTTAGCTCTTATATAACACCGACTCTCACAGATAGAAACTGAGGAATCACCACACTCATCTCAAATAACATTTTTACCTATTATTTTAGAATTATTTAAAGCCTAATGTAAAATTCTTTTTTGTTAGGAATACTGAATTATACTAATACAAAGATTATTTAACATGCCACAAAAAGATGATTAAACACACCTATTAACACAGTACTAATCTTTCGTCACCTAGAATTTGTTCAAAATTTGCTGAGTCAGGACTATCTTGGTCAAACAAGATTCTTAGGAATTGATTTTATTAGGAATTAGTGTCATAGAAATCTTCATTGAAGAGGTGGTTTCTATTTTAATTATTTGTTTCCCCTACCCATACAATCACCTTTAAATTTTTCCTTTATCAGGAGGTTCAATAATTCAAAGATGCTTTAATACAAAATTAATTAGTAGTTAATACATTAAAAAAAAACACAGCTTAGGCTCCTGCTGAAGTAACCTGATTTAAGAGAGTTTTAACACATAAGCATGTATAGACATGCCTCCTCTGAAATTTTTGAAAATATTGACAATGCTTGCCCACAATCTGAATAGCTAAATAAATTTAAATTATATTTTACATTTTTAGTTACTGAAAGGAAATTAATTCAGTGCAAATTAATATCCTGCCAATTTCTTTGGCATTTAAATTGTTATTAAATATGTTGTGATCATTTTGTATATACTTTAGTATATTTTTTATTTGGGATAAAATACTCCTGTTGCATGTATCTGAAGTATGGATGAAAATAAATAGCTGTAGTCAGGCTTAACCCTTTTGAGACTACTCTTTGGAAAGAAAAGTCCAAAAAATACGTTGATTTTAAGTGTGCCACATGTGGCCAAAGGTAGCCCAATTGACATTTTTGAGGATGGTAAAAAAATAAAGAAAAAATTAGGAACATGAGCAACAAAATACTAACAGTTTATATATGCAACCTTCCAAGGAGTCATATCATGCCTGCAGTTGTCTATGGGACTATAAGCCAATCAGTGAGTGGTATTTAGGTTCACTTAGCTTTGAGAAAGTATCTTCTGAAAACTACTTCAGTCTAATCTGAGAACCCACAGACACTAACCTGAAGTTAATACTTAGCAGAATTATCCTGGGCTATGCCTAAATATACCTTATTGAGAATATTTAATTGACTCCAAACTAGAACTTTCATTGACTGGAGCAGAATCAATCAGTGGTAATCTTTATACAAAGTCAAAGTTTCTTGAACAGTTTTTAGATTATTTTCATAGTACTGCTTTTTAAAAATGTGTATTTTGAAATAGACAACTGGTTTACTGTTACTGCAGAAATACAATTTCAGATTGCCCCATCACATTGCATTTGTGATTAGATGATCCAATTTGAGAACTTTTAAAAAATCTTGCCATATTATAGTTTGTCTTCTGTTTGACTTAAAACTAATCAAGTATGCATTTTCTCCTTTATGCAATATTATGATCAATTTTAAGAATATTTTTATTCTAATTTGCCCTTGTTACTGACTTGTGGCCTTTTTATGACATATCCTGAGCAGAAACTACATAACTATCTGTTTATCTGTCTACCTATTTATCTCTTTATCTACATTAAGAATTTTTTTTCAGTTCTTTACATTTCCAAATTACTTTTACCTGAAATATTAATATAATTAAAACACATGTTTTAGAAATTTTAAGTGGTATTTTGGAGCCTCAGATCTGTCAAAAGATGAGTAAAAATGATTATTCTAAAAATCCAAATCACTTTTACTTAATATGTGTAGAAACTCGAGTATAACAAAAGAAGTAAAGATTCTTAATAGCCAGTTTCTTTAGCCATAACACTATCAGAAAGGATTAAAATAACTTATCCTAAGTTTAAAGGCACTTTGGCTCCAGTCATCACCTTTTAGGAATTCTCCCTGAAAAACAGCAAGCACGGTTTAGTGGGTTGCTGTAAGTCATCTTTTCAATGCAAGATGCAGTTAATTTACAGCATAGCTATCTAAGGATTAAAAACCACGATTTTCTAGTGTGCTCCCCCCAAGCCAGATAAGTTTACTTTCTTAAGCATAAAAATAAGCAATATATCTTTTTAATAAATCTGCTAGCACTGTAGGGCAGCTGTTAACCAAACCGAGCTGGATAGGGTTACTCCAACAGTCTCGGAAGGGCAGAGCTGGCGATTCGGAGATCTGGGGAGAATTTGTTTCAGCTTGTATTCAGTGCATTCCTCGCTCCATTCAGATGTGGTCAAGTATTGTAAAGGTCAATACCTCGAATTGACAATAAAAGTAGAAATTCTTATCATCTCTTCCTAAACAATGCCACTTTGAATAAAGCAAAATCAGTGAACATCTAAAACTGAGTATCTTGATGCTTCTAAACACAGGCCAGGGACAGTGTCGAAAAGGTGGGGCCTTTTCTCCTCTAAACTGCATGTCTTTTATGTTTTGCAAATTGCATGCTTCAATTTATTCCTTTACTCAGTGCAGATTATTTGGTGTGTTGCATTTTTTTAAAAAGAGCTTTTTTATTTTCTTTCTAAAATATATCTCTCTATTGAACATTAACGTTTGCTTTTATTGCAGCTCAATTTGTACTCTAATAATGGCTAATTGTTATGTTCTAAGCACTTGTTTCTCTTGTATGCTTTAATTAATAGAGAAGCATATTGCAATAGCTTTTTCTAAAAAACAGTCTAGGAATTTTGCTTTGCAGAGTAAGGTTTTCTTTTGCTTTTCTTTTTTTCTTTGTGTTGCCTCTTGGGAAAGTAAGGTTAATGCCATGTACAGTACTAGTTTGCATGTGTTCATTTAAATACTAAAAACTGCAGTACTGCTCGATCCATATCTGACTGCTAGGTTTCAATTGACAGCTGAGGATTTGTGACTGGACCATGAATCAAAACGGCAGGCATTTATACCCCAGTACCAGTGAGGATACATTGGGAATTACTTGGCAAAGGTAACATTTTAATTATTTCCAACCCTACACTTACACTTAAAAATTACATGAGCTGTAGTGTTTGTTTTTAACTAGCTTTATAGAAAATATATGTTAAAAATTTAGTTGTTTTGGCTATACCATCCCTCTTTCCCTCCCCTCCCCCTTTTCTTTCTTATGTAAATGCAAGTTTAAATTAATTTGGGATGATAGCATATGCTAATTATTAGAATTTCTAAGTGCTGTGAAATGTTTTAAAAAATTTATAATATTTTTCTTGAAGGGGGGATGATTTTACACTTAGATTTTAGGACCTGAAATATGAAATCAATTTTAGGGAAGATTTTTTTGGCTATTGGATTTTCACATTATAGATTCTTCTCCTTTCAGCTCTTTCTTGGATTGCTAACTTTAAGCCATTTTACTATTCGTTTATTGCCCTGTCAGAGGGGAAGACTAGAAGAAAAATTTTGAATTAGTCTATTTACCGTTTTTAGCAGCACTCAAATTTAGAAGGGGGAAGATTGTTGGAATTAATACTAAAGAAGGAATTTGGTTTAAAGTTTTAACTTCTGTTTGTGCATTGATGTGAGTCATTGAGAATTGACTTTATTTGGTTGACTGAAAAAATAATTCTAAAATTTCATTTTCAGAACTAGTTTTGATATTGTCCCATGTATTGATTTTAGAAAGTAAGTAGTGCCAGGTCCGCTTCTTACGTAGTATTTTAATAAAAAACAAGTTTTGTCAACTTGACAAATTAAATAATTAAAATTCATGGTATAATAATATGTAACAAGAGATAAAAATTTACAGAAGAGAGTGAGGTAATCCCATAAGGAGTTCACCAAAAGTAGAGCCAACATAATTTTCCAGCCCTGCTGTGATTGTAATCCTCTCTTTACTGAATGTGCCTCTGGTAAAAGTCCGTACTTAGATTTCAGTTGTCAATGGGCCATGATCTCCATATTGCTTGATAGAAACTGCTGCAGAGTAGAGTTTAAAATAATTAAATTAATAAAATGTCCACTTTTACCCAGGTAAAAACTAAGAAAATTAATTGTACTCCATTTTAAAAACTCAGGTTTTATTAACACACTACTTAAAATGAATACAATATGACTTTTCCTCTTTTGAAAGATTGGTATAACTTCCACTTTAAAATACATACATTTTTACATACTTTGTTTTTTCCCCTAAGGAACTTACATAATTCCTCCATTTGAAAAAAAATGCAATGTATACTTATAAGAAAGAAGATATGCTTAATGAAATCATCTTATTTAAAGTCTTAATAATTAATACTCTAAATTAATTAAATTCAATGAAAACATCTTATTTAAATAGTCTTAATATGTATTTTAAAATTAATTGAATATGATAACACTATGTTGGAGTTAGTTTTTATTAAATAACTTCCTTATAGTCCATGCTCTGTCTTTTATCAAAATGGCCCATGTCTGCATACAAATCTTACTTTTCACAAGAATTGCAAATTAGATGAAGTGTACTTGTGTTTTTAAATGTGGCTATAGCTGTGTAAACTTTCAAATTTGTGGATTTCTGATTGACATTTACTTGTCTAAAATGGGATAGCACCTTTAAAGTACAATAAAGGGTATAAAATATTGGAGATTTAAAATATAACTGCACCTAGTTTCTAGTAATTTTTCAAAGAAAAACTTGATATCCCCAAAAAGGAGAAGGTGAGTGGACAGTGAGTCACCACAGAACACGTGTCTTGGAATGAACTAATAAGATGACTAACCTCAGTTCTTAGGAGAACATTGTTTATGTTACAAATCCCCTTCTTGATGAAAAATTGGTATGGTAATCAGTTTCAAGTGATGTTAGGAAAAAAATCAGAATTCATTTAGTTAATATGTCTTCCACCCCCCTCAAAATAGTAATTTTTTAATTAGTAGATAATGATATATAAATGGCTGTAATGCTTCAAAAAGCTTTAAAAAGGTAGCTTTTGGTTTGTTTTTCCCCTTTTTATCATGATTCGGAAGGCACAGAATTGATAATGACAGGCGTCACATTCATACATTCAACAGGTATTTATGGACTCTCTGTGGTGGGCTGACCCAAAGGCTGTGCACGATTCAGGTGCTCATCATTTGTAAAATCTAAGTGTCATACAGTTCAGAATAAAAATATCAAATGAGACAACAATTTGCTTTGCTTTGTTAAAGTTTTCAAAAATAGGCACAAGCAGAGTCCATATTTGATACTACAAATTGGCCATACCTGTGGCACAACATATTCATAATTTGTTTATGGCTTATAGTTTGTGCCCTGTTGTTGTTTATGAAACTTAATGGGTTGTTTTTATTTTTCTAGAAAGGATACTGGAAAAGAAAATCTAAGTGTCTGTGATACTACTACTTTTAATGCAGATAACAGGCATCTGAAGTCTTCAGGGCACTGCTACAACTTTAGAATTACCTGAGTAAACTGAAAATGTGTAAGAAATATAGATCTATTCAGATTTGCTTCTGTCATAACAGAATAAAGAAAATATCAGGTCATTTTCATTGTGGTTGTTGCTTTTTGTTTTTAACAAAAGGCAATCCCTAAAGACTTCGTAGTAGAAAAGCCAAAGAAGGTGTTTTAGTTTTCCTTTGTGTTTTGGCTTCACTTCGTTTTATTTTGTTTTGCTTCTTGTTGCCATCAGCTTCCTCCTGCAGGCACTAGCCATGGTCACCTCTGTTCTGCTTTACACCAATCCGCCTGTAGAGATGTTTCCATGTCAGATGCAGCTCCTCTCTCAGGGCTGAAAATGGCAGTGCCCAGGGAGCTGTGCAAATACAATCAAAGCTGGGAGATTTCCTGTGCCCGCCTCCTTCCTGGCGCCCTCCCTCTGCACCCGCCCCAGGCCCCCCCCCCCCCCCCCCCGTGTCTAAACACTCCCTCAGGAACCAAAGGACACTGTTTAAGAAAGTTTTCACAGACTTATTAGGTTGCAACCATGAAGGTGTTTTGTTGTTTTGACCTTAGTATTTTGTGAGCCGTGTGTGTGTGTGTGTGTGTGTGTGTGTGTGTGTGTGTGTGTGTGTGTCGCTTGCACCTGTGTGAATTTTTCTGCCTAACCCTAAGGTCAGGTATCACAGTTAACCCAGAGTGAAATGTGTTGGTGAAGGGCGCACTTCTGCTTGAATCAGGAGGGGCTCAGCTCTTAGGAGGGGAAGAGGTGATGAGCTGCGTATGTGTGTCCTTCATAAGGGTACTGTTGTGTCTGTGCTTTGTCCTCTGATGTGGATAAATTATATTGTTGCGTATGTGAGTTATGTGGGTATAAACAAATACAGCAGTTAACTCCCTAACTGGCTTTCTTTCTTGAAACTATAGCCAGAACATAGCTTGTACTATCGAATATAAAAGAGCAATATAATTGAATGAAGAAGAAAGCTGCAGGACAATCCAAGAATAATATAAACATAAGTTATTTTAAAACATTGGAGGGAGTGCTTTATGCAAACGAGAAACTGGATTTATTGTTTCATTCCCTCTGCTCCCCCTTCACCCCTTTCAGGAAAAGGCAAAGCCACAAGTGAGTGGCTGTATGTGTCTGATTGCTTATATAAACATAGAAGAGGCCTTCAGATGGCTAAAATAAACACACGCGTGTTACTGAAGGATATGTTTACACAAACCATTTGCTCAGCCTCTGAAATAATGAATAAATGAAGATTTTACCGAAATAATTGGAAGGATTTTTGTGTTTCTGTTGATGCCATAATTGAATGGCACCAAAGAGACTTTTATCAGCTATTTTACATGTTACATGTGTTAGCAGTTCCTTTCTGTGAGTTGAATACTTCATTCTGTAGTTACTTTACACATGTTTTTGTAAGAAATTGTCGTTTATTACTGCAATTCTAGAGAGTTGCTTGATTTCCCAAGAGAAATTTAGCAGCCAGTAAAGATTATTTGGATCTGTTTGGTCAGGAGAGGGAGGGCGAAAAGGAAGGAGTTACAGCATTCATTTCATACATATAACCCTATTTGCATAACACTGTCCTGAGCCTACCATTTTCCTTGCTTTATCCATACAGTTGTCTTTGTAAAATATATATTCTCAATGACTTAAGAATGAATATTTAAACAAAATAATCTTCAATATAGTTTGCAAACCATATGTTTGTGTATAAATATGCGTGTATGCACGCATGTATGTGTGTATATGGTATATGTGTGTACATACACATGTACATATGCATATGTGTATACATGCACACATAATATACATGTGGTACTTGTATGGTAAGGGCAGTATGTGACGTGTCCATAGTTCGTATTAAAGAGTTAACTTTTATTTCAACATCACACTTAGACCATCCCTAGGAATTCACTAGTTAGCATTTCCTGCTTTCAGTTTGTTATCTTGACACATAACTACAATACAACAGCTGGGTTGTTCCTGGAGTTCCTGGGGGGAGCTTTATTCTCAGAGTGCTGAATTTCCTTTTCAGCTGTCAGCTCTAAAGAGTGTTCAAAATGTTCAACTCTGTACACACCATTCTGGGCCCCTAGCACCACTCTGGGACTATGATAGAAACACTGATAAGATAGATGAACTGAAGAATCTTTGGTTCAAGGAGGCAAATTGCAAAAGCCAAAATTGCACATGACCATTGTGTGGTAGCCAGGCTGCTCTGCTCACTATGTTGCACTTTATACTTGAATAATCTATTTAAAAGAATTACTCCATTCTCATAAAAAATACTTGCACCTGTTAGGAAATCAAAAATAAAAATAAAAATGTTACCATTCTTTAAAATGATCTTATATGGTGCTCTCCCCTATGCAGTATTTGTGATCTGGCTGTTGAAAAACACATTAGGATTTGCTGCAGTTTTGCCTAACTTTCTCCATTTATAAAGAAAGATTTGCACAACACAACGTTTCCTTTTTATCTAGGAAACTCTTCAGAACACTTCCTAAGAAATTAATTGTATTCCAGCCAGACTTGCATGCTGCCATCCCACAGGAAATGGGTCAGCAATCCATTAAGATGCCATTAGATAATCTAATTTGGAACTTAATCTCTAAATTAACCATGCTCCATACTTGAAGCATACTTGAGAGAAAGAAAAAAAGTTTACGTTTGAATCGATAGGGGAGCCGAAGCGTGAAGAAGGCTGTTTGTTTTTTCTGTAGCTGTGGTCACGTCTCAAGCCGTCTGGTAACCAGGAGAAACCAGACATGATGTAATTCCAGATTGAACTTGAACTTCAGGGACTTAGGATAGGGGAACAATGGACCATAGGAATCAATAATGTCCATTTTCCACATGATTATGTTTGGAGCTTTAAGTTAACCTTTATGGGAGAAGCAGCAGGATCTGCAGTGTGACCAAAATGAGATGATCCAGAGACAAGATGTTAGGGGAAAGAAAACAACTTTTGCGGCGCTCTTTTCTGAGCAGCACTGCAGATTCCAGCAGGATTAGAAAAGTTCCCGCTCTGCAGTAACCGGGCCTGTTCAGAGCACTCTTTGTTCGCTTAGGTAGGACAAACTTAATCTTACGTTTCCTGTCAGATGATTTTTGGCAGCGTTATGGGATAGGGAGGAGCGAGGTTCAGAAAACTCCCAAAAGTAAACCTCGCCGATTAACCCTTTGCAATGAAAGAAGTATGTTCAACACGTCCTTTATTTGAAGATGTTTGATGTCAGTGCCGTATTTACCTACGTATTCTGTCTCTGAGAATCAGCTTCATCAGCACGCAGCGCACCGCTTAGCTATTAACTTACCCTTTCTGATTCTCAGGTTTGTTCGTGCTGTTAGTAGGTATACAGTGAATTTTTAGTCCTATGTACTTAAGTCGCAAAGCATGAGTGAGGAGATAAACATAATAACAAATTACAAAAGAAAAGAGTAGAGGCAAAAGCCTTATTTAAGTTTAAGAAATTGAAGAACACAGATTTTGGATATTCGGAAATCAGAAAATTACAGTTACTCTCTCCTTTGTTTATTTTTGTTTTATGTGAAAGCAGATTTTTTTGCACAACAGAGTGACAGGCGTAATAAAGAAGCATGTTCAGTTTCTCCATCATCGGTGATTTTATGCTTCAAAATTCTGATACAAATTAGTTCCTTCATTTAGAGGTGAAATTGTGCAAATAAGACTGATTTTAGCTTTTAAGTGAAAATCATTGGGGAATGAATTGCTTTTTGCTTTTGTATAAAACTTACATTTCTTTTTAACTTAGTGATTTTCTCTAGTGAAAGGCACTATTTGGAAACTGTTTTTGTAGAGAATTTTGTCTGCTGTTGAAGACTCACATATGCTAATGAGGGGAGCAGTAGCATTTGTGACAATGGCCCTGAAAAGAGCCCAGGGATAGAGACGAATACAGACTAGAGGAGGAGGGTGGAACCCACAGGCAGGGTTCTCCGCTGTGGTGCAGCCTGTGGGAGGAGATCAAGTAACTACTATGAGCCTGCTAATTCTATATTTTTAATTGTCTAAAACCTCCCACAGCTACATAAGTTGTTACATATGTCTGTGTGCGCACTGTAATTTATTTACGTTTAGTCATCTTCATAATAATTCTCTTTCCTTTTCAGTTCTAAAACATGAATACCATCAAACATCGTTTTTTACAAATCTACTTCATTTGGCCTATTTAGGGAAAGGGTATTTTTCTTACTTCTGTCTAAAGTAAACAATTTCAGGAAATAAGTTTTTATTACTTTTAAGTATATAGATTGCCTTGTTGAAGGGTCTTCCAGGAGTTGGTAAGAACTTTTTTCTAAAAGAGGGCAGTGATGGTAATGAGCACCTGGGATACTTAGTTGTAATGGTCCTATACATAAGGCTCTTCTTGCCCTGTGCTCTTCTTTAGATAAAATATTCCACTGGCATATGCCATTATTTTCTTAGAAAATGTTAGTGTTCAGACACGGTAAAGTTAACATTCACATCCAGTGATCCCCAATAACAAAACGCATCTGAAACAATTGAATATAAATTAATGAGCTCTGACAACCTATCGTTTTGCTATGTTATTTCAAAAGCGTTGGTCCCCAAGGAGTAGCAATAAAGAAGGCTATTTACCTACTTAGTTAAGAAACAAATACACTTCTCTTTCATTACTATGACGTGCTATTGCTTGCAGTTAGAATAACTCCATGAGCCACCTGCAGTTTATGCTATTTGGTGTTTCCCTGAGAGCCCACAAGAGCACTTTGCAGTTCAGGTAAGAGCTGGCCAGGGAGCTTTCCCATACAGATTATTACAAATAGTAATAATCATTAGAAATCATCTTGCATGCAAATAGGATCATTCAGATGGCAATAATGAGCTTTAAGAATGGGGGAAATAAATCGAAGAAATCCAAGACCTGTGTAAAGCACTTTGTATATCTTACTTTGAGACTAGTCTCATCTAAGTGGAACTCAACAAGCAAATTATGGACGCGCAGCCACGTCTTCAGGCACATGCACAATGGCGAATATTGCATTCAGCCGGAAAGAGTCTGGAATTGGATAAAGTAGTTATTTGTGTTGAAGTTTGAACTCAAGAGTTAGACTCTCATGAGAATTTCAGTGTATCTAAGTGATATGCACCTTATTTTATAGAATCTCATGTATAATTCAGGGATAATATAAATTCTTGTCCAGGGATAAAAGTAAAGTGTGTTTCATGAAAGAGGTAGCGGTGAGTAAGAATATAGAGCCTTGAGCCACAGTGCTGGAGTTCAAATCCTGGCTTTTACTACTCAATAGCAGTATGAGTTGAGTAAGACACTTAATTTTATAGCTTCAATGTCCTCATCTGTAAAATCAGAAAAATAGTAGTACTTTTTTCATAGGTTTGTTTTGAAGATTGAAAGTTTTAAAGTAGGTCAAGCATATAGAATAGTGCCTAGTGCTGCTGTTTAACACATACTATATAAATGCTCTAGCAACTAGTATATTAAGTACCATTTTTCTTTGTTCTTATACACTAATGAATTCTTAAATATAGTCTTAATCTATAAAAATATACATAAAAGAATTCATAAATATATAGGTATTTAAATACTACCTGTGCATTTCTTCCACTGGTCTGAGTGAGCATTTTTTTCACAAGACACTGTCTGCAGCCTTTGTGTTATATTGCAATCAGCAGCCAGTCCAAACGTACACATATACCACCCAGGACAGCATGGTTTCTAACTTAGTTCATACTTAATTCATCTGCTTTTATTTTTTCCAGGCAGATTTTAGTTACTAATAGGGAAAATTGTTTATTGTGTGTTTTGAGAGCAATACTAATATCTATGTTAATATTATAGTAATAAAATTAGTAGTATTTAGCCAAAGAAATAAAAAAAATTTTCTTGGGAATATTTGAAACAGGTGCAAAGGTATCAAAGGCAAACCCCTCCTTTAAATTATGGCATTTATTTTATTTATTGTCCATGCTTTCTGAGCCATTGCTTATTTTTATTGCTAAGTAATGTGGCTACTGATACAGTTGAGGTATGTATGAATATATACAATTCTTTGTGCTTCATTCCTATAATATTTTTGTAAGCTTCTTGAAAGAATACTTTCTATCTTTGCAGTAAATATTACCATATTTAATCTTACGAGTAAACCAGTGTGTAAAACCTGCATGAGCGATTGTTATTACTGAAAAATATTAATATACAAGATACTTTGACATTTTATAAAATGTTTGGCAAGTGGGTTGCCCAACCCATTATCAGGTAAGCACAGACTAGTAAATGAAATTTTGCCATTCTTGAAATAGCTCTTGTCGTTTGAATCATCTAAGGCTAATAGAAGTGAAGCCTTTGACTCTGTTTTCTTCCTCAACCTACGACTCCATGTAATTTTATTTGGCACCCCGTGGGTCTTGCGTGGTAACTGAGTTAAAGGTAAGGCCCAACCCTTTTTGCCTAAAGGCACAGTCACAGAATACATAATTTTAAAAAACACAGCTATCAAATGTTGACTTGCTCAGAGCAGTTTCCTCTCTTTTTTTCACCGGAAGGTATAGAGTCTATTTACTCCTTGTAGATGTGAAGAGCAACTCTTACCCGATTTATCCAGAATAAGAAATGCATAAATAGTGTATCATTTTCAAAAGGAAGAAGTGGGCATCTTCCCCCTTGATGCTCACCGCAGGGTCCCTCCGATAGAGCTTCAGCTAGACTTGTTTGCAGAGGTGACAGATGTATCCAGTTTCAGAGCTGCTTCACCACCCAGACCAGTCGCAAGTTCTGTGCACAGGGCTGCTGCAGCGTGAGCTAGGTTATGACCCAGCTGTGTGGGCCTGGGAGACTCCCTCTCTCCTGAAGCAAATTCACTTTGCCTTCAGAAGATCCTGGTCAAATGTTCTTTCTAAGGTTGGGTCGATTTCTAACTTCCCAGGGAAAGCAGTATAATGTAGTTAATTGGCCATGGGAATCAGACAGAACTGATTCATATCTGAGGTCTAGGTGGGTAAATTTGGCCAAGTTACTTAAGCTCTTTAGTCTCGGTTTTCTCACCTGTGAAATGGGGATGATGATGACAATTTCAAGAGTTCTTTGAGAGAATTAAGTAATAGAATATGTAAAATACCAAAGATGGCACCTTGCTCATAATAGGCCCTCAGCATGTTTTTTTCCCCGGAAGTTTCTCTCTTTGTGCTGATCAATTCTGTCCACTTGAACCAAACAGAAGTCTACCTTTCTTCCCAACTCAACTGTCCTGACTTCCCTATCTCCCTTTAGCTGTTCCTCAAATGGCATTATTTGGTGGTTTTCTTCACGTAGAATTTCTTTCTCTTGAAGAGTGATGCCTGGAGGAAACACAGTGTTTCAGAGGTAGTCTAGTCTGATTAGTATAAAACAAAGCAGGGCCATCAGCTCACACTAATGCATCTTAAGGCCAAAAAAATAATTTGGTTACTTCTTCCCTTTCTGGGACAGCCACATCACACATTTGGTCAGAATAATGTGAAAATATTGCCCATGATATCTGACATTCTTTTTTTTTTTTTTTTTTTTTTTGCAATTTTACGTACATAAGAGTAGAATTCATTAGGGTGAATTCTGCTTTGTGTTAAGGTACTGCCAAAATCTTTTTTTTTTGGCTTTTTTTGGTACCTGATTTTTCTCAAAGTCTTTGAGAAACTTTATCTATTTTCTAAAGTTGTACTTTCAACTTTCAGTCATGCTCATCTTCTGTTTGAAAAGAAAAAATAAGGTGATCTGGCAATGGAAAATGCAATGAGAACAAAGTAAATACATGCCTGAAGATATATTGCTGAAGTAGCTTAATTTGACCGTGAATATTTTGAGATCTTTCAGTTATATTCTCATGTCTCTTAGTAGACAGAGACACAGGTTATTGTACTGAATATAAGATTATCCGTATAATTTTCATTCCATTATGAATTAAAAGTATTAAAATTATTAAGCATTTTACATATATAACTAGTTTATATATGTAGATAAATATGAATATGTGTGTTTATTTTATACATACTGATGATCATTGGCATTTTTTCATATAGAGTTAGATATGTAAAAATCTTTTTTACATGAAAAACTATGCAATTCGAGGCATTGTCTTTTTGGAATTAAATGGTCTAGGTTATTTTGTTTTAAAATTTTTCTTTACATTATTGTTATAATTGAATTTATTTTACCAGCTTTTTTTCAATGGGACTACCAGAAAGCTCTAAAAATGTCTGTGTCTTATAGTTCTGAACTTAACCTACAAATTGGCAATAAGAGACTTGTAAAACTCATATATGGAGTCTGCATAGTGTTAATGTTTGAAATTTATTCCCCCCAAAGGTTCATAAACAGTATTGACAAATATATTGCATACTTCAGTTTTGACATGATCATCATGTAGGATGGGAGGTTTGAAAGGTTTAAATAAACATCTAAATTGAATGTGCTATATATTTTACAACAAGAGTCCTGTTAGTCGCTAGCATCAACTTATTTTTATTGAGAATTTTCCAAAGAACAATAATGCATTTGTCTTCTAAAGAACTGAGTTAAAAAGCTGTTGCAAAGTAAACCCTGATTCCTTGTCTTTTCTGCCGTAGGTAGGCTCTCCATTTAAGGAGTCACATCTATTTTCAATCATTAAAATATATTTTATTTTTCTAAAGCATGCAATCTCTGGATGACTTTATAGAACCCATTAAATTTGGGACTCTTGTTCATGTGCCTATTGTTGACATTGTCTTTTACTGTCAAGGATTATCAATTTGAGCAAACTACTTTGTTTTTCATACACACTTCCTATTTCAGGTTAAAAATAATAGGTGTCCATTTTTGTAATTTATTTTATTTGTTAAGAAACGATTAACATCAGCTATGGTGAGACTCTGTAAGCATTGGTAAGACAAGGTCATTTTCTTCACAGAGCTTACCTTTCGGTCAGTCAGATGATCATAGCTGCAGATTATTATGATATGAAGTCCTCTGTGCCATGATAGCGCTGTGTGTCACCCAGTGTGCTGGAAGTACAGTTGAGGAGAAAGCAAGTTTCATGGTTCGTCATGTAACTTTCTTGCCAATCAGTAGAGCAAAACACAGAAATAATTGTTGGAGATGTGTGTGGGAAGAAACAAATATGTGAAAACCACCAAGTCTCTTAGAAAAGGTTTCCGTAACAACTACTCTTATTCTTTAGAATTATAAGTTTTTTAATCAGATAATGAGGACATAACCTTTTAATTTGAATTATCCCTTGTTGAATTACTATTTAATTTTTCCTGCATACTTAATTTTTGTTAATGCTAAACATCTTTAATTTTAGAGATGCCTGATTTCTTTTTATAGGGGCCAGATCACAATGTATTCTTGAACAGACACCATTATGAGCAACACTCTTCAAAAATACATAGGTGTGATTTGGAACATTTAAGTGGTTTGTTGGTTTATCCAAAAAGTTTTTGAACATTTACCACATGCTAAGAACTATATAAAATGAAGAGCAAAAAGAGATGGACTTTGCTATCATGGAGCTCTTTGTCTAATCATAAAAGCCCTTGAGCATAAAAGGTCATTGTGAATTTTTTTCTGTTGAAATATTAACTCAGAAATATGTACCTAGATAGATAGTAATAAGCCACATTTTGTATAGAGTATCTCCAGAGTAAAAAAAGTTATCTATCAAGTTCTTTTTTAAAATCCAAGCTTTTTTTTTCTATTCCTTTTTTTCTGACAGAATTGTTCCTTGAACTTAATATTACATAAACGTTTCTGTACCTTTGGAATTCAAATATGAAAAAATGAGGGTGTCTAGCTAGGTT
The DNA here is from genome assembly GCF_964146895.1 of Miniopterus schreibersii. Lineage (NCBI taxonomy): Eukaryota > Metazoa > Chordata > Mammalia > Chiroptera > Miniopteridae > Miniopterus > Miniopterus schreibersii. Next base: position 51,271,524 of record NC_138111.1, on the reverse strand, counting down.
GATAGCTATGATAATAGTATGCATCTCACCTCATGATTGCAAAAGTAATCAAGAGGACACTAAATGAAATTTAAAACACTGAAATTATATCTCCATGCCCAGGCCACAGCAAAACTGGGTACGGAATTGTCAGTTTAATGTTGTCTCAGTTCGTGATTGTTTATGCGGCTGTTACTTAGCTGACGCTCATTCTGAGTTGAGTGTTGAAACAAATAATACATCTGATTAGGTAAAGCCCCAAATGTATGGTGTGGGGTTGTTCTGTGATATGTAGACCTGGTGTTATTTTCCTGCATGTGATGCTTGTTTGGTAAGAGATTATGCCAGTAGCAATTAGAGAACTGTTTTCCGGACTTTTTTCTTAATCAGCCTCAGATCCAGCATATGTGGAATTCGAGTTGGTTGGAGAGGGCCTAGAATCTCATCTGCTTACTCCCTCCAGCACTCCTTCCCTCTCACCCCTCCCCACTCCCCACCTCAGAGCAGCTCAGGTGTGGTCACGTTGCTGATGGGGACGGACAGGCAATGCCAGGCTTCTAGTGTCAGCATTTCAAATGACATGTTATGCACTGGCCTTCCTGAATTTTTTTTTTTTCTTCTTATTGTAAGAGATAAGAAGTAACTTTCATTACAGCTTTCGGTTTTTTTCAAGCAATAGATAAAAAATTGAAACCCATCTTATCACTGAATTGCTTGTGAATTAAAAGTAAAACGAGATCAGTGTATAACTGGCAAACTACATTGCTACCATTGTAGATTTGCTGCTTTCTCTTTTTTTGGTGGATAAGAAAATAATATTGTATTTACATCAAAGTAGATCAAGTATTTTAGGAAGACTATCCTCAATCAGAGTTCAACAATTATGTCTGAGCCTGACTTGAGGATTTTCTGCTTCACGATTAGGCTTATCTTCCATGAAAACAGATGATGTGGTGTATATACATATAAAATTTATAATTTAGCACATTTATCTCACATTAAACTGTAATTTTAAAATAAGTTATAGTAGTAGTATGTTGCCTGTGGAATTTATATTTCTAATATTGTTGTAGATTTTAACACTGTATTATTTCTTTTTCTCTTCCCTCCCTCCCACCTCTCTCCTGTCAACAGTCCTGGTACCTGGGCTAGCTTGGTTCCTTTCCAAGTCTCAAACAGGACACCCATCCTACCGGCAAATGTCCAAAATTACGGTTTGAACATAATTGGAGAACCTTTCCTTCAAGCAGAAACAAGCAACTGAGGGAAAATGAAATACAACCACAGCTTAAGAAATTAAAAAAAAAAAAATGGAAATGAGGAAGACTGGACAAAACAAAACAAACAAAAAGGGAGAAAGGAAAGAAACTGAAGAAAGAAGATGCTAGACCAGCAATTGCAGCACTTACAATCACTAATTCCCTTAAGGTTGAAACTCTAGTGACATAAAGAGGGTCGATGATATTTCACTGATGGTAGATCGCAGCCCCTGCAACGTAGCCTTTGTTACATGAAGTCCGCTGGGAAATAGATGTTCTGTCTCTATGACAATATATTTTAACTGACTTTCTAGATGCCTTAATATTTGCATGATAAGCTAGTTTTCTTGGTTTAGTAATCTTGTTGTTTACGCATGGAATCACTATTCCTGGTTATTTCACCAACGAAGGCTAGGAGGCGGCATCAGAGGTGCTGGGTGACAGCCACAAGCCAGCCGTTTTTAAGCACTCTGATTTCTAAAAGTTAAAGAATATATAAAATCTCTGTAGCCTTTAGTTATCAGTACAGATTTATTAAATTTTGGCCCTTAACCCAGCCTTTTCCAGTGTTTAACCCAGTTTGAAATCTTAAAAAAGAAAAAAAAGGAAAAAAAAAGAAAAAAAAGAAAAAAAGGGAAAAAAAAAAACAGTTTGAACACAAAGGCTCTATGGAAGAAATGCCTCTATGTAGGTGAAGTGTTATCTCTGCATGCAACAGTAAAAATTAATATAATATTTTGCCCACAAAAGAAACACTTAACAGAGGCAAGTGCAATTTATAAATTTATATCTAAAGGGGAATCATGATTATAAGTCCTTCAGCCCTTGGACTCTAAATTGAGGGGATTAAAAAAGAATTTAAAATAATTTTGAGCGAATTTATTTTCCCCTCAGTTTTTGAGGGCATGAAAAATGTATTAAATCAAGACAAATCATGTGCTTGAGAGAAAAAAAATTAATGGAAACACAGCACTTATGTTGGTTTAGCTGCAGCCTCCTCGGAGGTAGAATTTATTTATTTAAAATTACTGGTTGCATCACGAACCCATAGGGTGTACAAAAGGTTCTATAAAATCTGCATCATAGAGACAGAGGCAGGCATATCCATGTCACAAGGGTAAAGCTCACAGTTTACAAACTGGGAACGCCAGGGTGTAGGATATAGAAATGCACTCTTGAGAAAACACATGTAATCAGGGTGCTGAAAACTTGCATGGTGCTTTCAGACATTAGCCTTGTTCAACAAATTTCTTGTATTGACAGATCTGTAGTGTGCATGGGCAGACACATTTTGCCTCTATGTCTCTTAAAATTTTAATTAAAAATACTCTTTCCAGTAATCCTAATTTGCACGAAGATATAATGTCCACATTACGTGCCTTGCCTTGAAATCTAAAAGACAAAAAAGAAAAAAACCACAAAAAAACACGAAAAAGTGACATCACTACACTTGTTTTGCTGCATTTATTATCATTTTAAATCTTTACCATTTTTATGACAAAATATTTTGTACTCCAGACGAAGAAAAATGTGTGACATCATGGATTTTTTAGACAGTTATACCTTTATCTCACATTTATAAAGCATATCATGGCTGTGTATAGTTGCCGCTTAAAAATTGTAATCGACCAGCAATATTTTCAGTATTTTGGTGTTTTTTCTATTAACCTTTCATGTTTTTCATCTTCCAATTAATATTTGGGGGGAGGGGTTTCAAATTTATACGAATTATGCAATACCAAGTTTTGCCTATGTAGGTAGTGCTTTTAGCTGTATTGGTTATTATAGGTAAGTACACAGATTTAAAAAAAATAATGTATGCTGTTTTTTTTTTGTTTGTTTGTTTTAATTGACCAAAGTGGGTACTGCTATTTTTGCAGTGTGATGAGGTCCTTTTGTGTACTGAGAGATGGACAGGGGATTTTTTTTAATATACATATATATATATATTCTGGGGTGGGTGGGAGGATTTTTAACACTTTACAGTGTAGCTGTGAAGCAGTGCACCCTGAGATGGGCCTGGGCTGCAAAGCGACTGTTCTGCCTACTGTGACAAACTTCAACTTACACAGGTTCCCCCTTCTCTAACTTCCCACCTGGGGTGCAAGCTGAACTCATTTCTGGTTTTCATAACAGCAAAAATAGTAAGAGCAAGTGAACACAATACCACATTCTCCTGGAGGCAGACTTGGCTTCAAACACACTCTTTTTTTTTTTTTTTTTTTTTTGGTGGTGGAAGTTTTTCTTGAGAGCTTCAGATCCACAGTGGAGAGTGAGCCTGTCTCTTATTTGGCAAACACAGTGATGTTTCACACGTTGGGGGTTTAATCCATCAGTATACTTTCTCCTACAAAATGCACATCCCCACTGGAGGGAATGCTCCCTTGGTCTTTCCCCACCACTTCCCCTCATCTCTCCATCTCATTAACAAGAGTGTATGATTTACCTGTGACTCACCACCTCAAATGGATGGCAGTGTGCTGGAATTTTCATTTTTATATATCCGGAAGATTAAACAGAGGGTTGCTATTATTAAATGTATTTGGACTTACAGATTAAAATCAAAGTTCACTTTTTGAGGAACAAAAAGATAAATCTTGTTAAGTTTTCATTTTACCTGCCCTTTTCAACTGAGAACCAGAGCAGAAGGGAAATAGAGAACTTTAAGAAATTAATGTTTCCTGTGGATGAATTAAGCCCATTAGATGCTGATGGGATTTTTTAAGGGGATGGTACCTCAAACATATATTTGATTTCGTTTCCCCTGAGGCACAGAGGTGAATAGAGACTGGTTTTATTTTTTTCCCCCCTTGCCTGGTCCCACTGAGGGAATCCATTGCTAGAAGGAAAATCTTTCACAATTAGTGACACATGGTGGGCTGTCTTGAGCAGCCTTCTTGGTCCCCTCCCTCCAGGCCATGGTCTAATAAAATAAACTGCCCATTGTTCTCGTAGCATATCATTTAATACTGAATACTTGGGAACAATGCCTATGGGCCTGCGAATTGTGTTGGATCGCCCAGATGCTGAATAGCACAGCAGGATTCAAGCAGCTCCGGGTCAGAA